>NC_140638.1:10801153-10841153 GCF_057382275.1 Copadichromis virginalis
AATGAAAACATCCCTGTATCCGTACAACACTCACAAGCTTTTTCATCTCTGTGTGTGGAGTGAAGCTGTGGAACAGAATAAGTGAAGAACTGAAGAAATGTCCCAGCATGACTCAGTTTAAAAAGCGGTGCAGGGAGGAGGTAGGGCTCTGATCGTATGTTCTCACCCACTATTTTCACAATAGGGATGTGTATATATGTGTGTGTGGGTGCACAAGTATGTTTATATAAGTATATATATCTGTGAATGTGTTACTGGGGTTATAAAAAACAAATAAATAAATAAAAATCCATGCAACAAATTGTAATGAAGAATTTATGATGGACAGGGCATAAACAGGAAGAAAAAGTGTAGACTATTAGTTACTAAACAGTAGAAAGGGGGTGGGATCAAATAAGCTTATGCTTCTTCCTACTCCGTTCTGAACATGTGAGTTATTTATAATTATTAATGCTTTGTTTTTGTTTTGCTTTGTTTGTTTGTTAGTCTCTCTTTTCTCTGTTGTTGGTTACACTATTTTGATGTTCAAAATGAAGATTCAATACAAATTCAAATAGAAATTGTTGGGGGTGCCTTTTAACCAGTGGTGTTGGGAGTTTTGCCAAAATTAATGGAATTACAAATGTGCAAAAGTATCATCAGATTTCGATCCGCTACGTGATATCACCATTTTTCATTATTTTTATCAGGAGAATGATCCCAAGTAAACTGCTAATGCAGGATAAGCATACCTCGATAGAAAAAATGCACAGTAGAACACTATCGGTCATAAACTGGCCTCCTCAGATCCCAGACCTCTATATTATTGAAGCAGTGTGCGATCATGCTGAGAGAGTGTGTAACAAAAGCCAGCCACCACCAGGAAGAGCTTTGAATGTTGTAAAAGAAGCCTGGAGAAAAATCCCTACAAGAAAGCTTGCGACTTTCAAATGTATTATAATGCTATAACCTCTGTTTTCTTTCTGTCTCATAAACTGCACCTACTTCCCTAGCAAAATATAATGAGGGCTGGTTCAATCCTTTCAGAAAGTAATGTGCCTTTTTACTTAGAAGTTTTTATGCTGCTTTAGTCTTTGTTTGAAGAAAACAAAACCTACTACCACCTTTATGTAAAGGTGTTCCAGTCTTACCAGCAACAACAGTAATGTTACTCATTCTGTCAAACAGGGTGGCGTGTGGTGTAATGGTCCACGATTTCTGGTATGTCGTGTCCTATTTTTTTCAGTCTAAGGATTGTCATGTTTTTTCTCTGAAGCAGAAAATCATCCCACAGGTTTAACTATTGCAAAACTGTGTTGCTCAATATATCAAAAAAATGGCGTAAGAGAGCTCCTATTAGAGTAAGTCAGGCGTTAAAGCGATAATGTGTCCTGCTAACGTGTGCAGCTGCATGCTGGACGCCAAGTATCAACAGGGAAATGAAATGCACAGCGTCGGTTTTTGTCGTGGGCCTAGGTTGTCACATTTGTTTGTCTCTTTCACACTTTCTCACCAGGAATTGCAGTGTGACCTAAGATGATCTGATAAAACGAACATTGTATGAATAATCGGCTCAGTTATAAAAGTCGACACAGCTCAGTAATGCAAAGCACAATCAAACATGGTGAATACATTTGTTTAACAAGAGTTGTGAATTGTTGCAAATAATATGCAAATGTCCCCAACCGGTGCCATGTCGCACCATTCACATGTTCCCCTTCTGCTCCTACTAACTGCTGTACTGTAAGTGCGAAGATTCACATGTCTAAACTGAGAGAATCACTGCATCAACTCACAGATACATGGCGCCTACATCTTTCGATTCAATGCGTTTTTAAAAGCAAATATTTCCTTTGAGATTTGATGAATGTGAGAAGCGAAAAGTTGTATTGTTAAATATATTTTCTGAAGAACAAGAAGAAGAAGTGACTGCTACAGTACGACATTTGCCGGTAATACAGCACGATGGACGTCAATGCTAAGAAAACAAATAAGCCACAATTGTTTGTGGTAGTCACACTGACCGGACACTGAGTTTATATATTTAAACAACCAACACGTTTAAACATTAGCAACTGTAATAAAATTAGCACAAGCATGTCTTTTTGTCATTACCAGGTCAATGTTTATGTATAATCAGTTAATCAGTAATGTAGGTGACTAAAGAGAAACAACGCGGTATATATTTCTAATAGTAGATAGAATTTTCTCTTAGATTAAATTAGAACCATGGTAACAAAAAAAAAAAGTCCCCTCGTATGGTGCAAAGTTACTGAGCACGTAAAGAGACTGATGATGATGTTGCAGATAAAGATGTTGCTTGCTGAGGCCTCTGGCTCGTCCGTCTCTTTCCTTCCTCTTCTATGATGGCATGCAACCCAGAAGAGGTGTGAAAATGTGATGGGTTATTTTGGTCTGTCTCAGTAAACCTCTGAGAAACTCTGGCGTATACTAAAGTTGCTTGTGAGAAAGTGTGAGAAAGTGCTCTCACTTCGTCTTAACCTTGTACGGATAAAGTGAAATGCTACAGGCTAAAAAAATGTGTCAGAGTTCTCATCAATAAAAAGTCACCATGCTGAATCTATACTGATTTCTACTACATAAACTGCACATGCAGATTTGCAGGATGGCTGAGGGTGTGCAATGATTTGAAGTTTCCTGTCATATGCTATGCTGCCAGTTTTCACTGCAACATTTAGTCATTGGTTAATTGCTTTGCGAAAAAGGAAAGATGCAACCACAAAAAGTTTATAAAGCCAGTGCCAGGAGCAGATTTTTGCATTGCAACACATCTGCTGAATGATGCAGTCGTAATCAGGTAATAACAGTCATGCTCCGGTTTGCAGATGAAAACTGTAATAATGTACCGTGCACACTTCATTGAAAGGAAGATTTATCACCCACTGTCATATTTTTATTCTTTCCTGTTACCCATGCAAACTGCCTCTTTCAGTGCCGACAATAATTTTATTGTCTTTCCATGTTTCCAGGGACTTGAACGCATCTTCACCGCATTAAATGATGAGCAAAGAAAGAAAATAGAGAAATGTGGAACGAAACACTTGCAAACACTTGTCACTAGCCTTTAGAGAGATGGAGGAAATGACAGCGTGCGCCTGCCGTTAGCATTTTTAACCCTCGTTTGATATCAATGGATACTTTGATAACACAATAACAAAGATTGCACGTCAAAATGTGCTAAAACTGTTTTTGCATTTCAAATTTGTGTTGATCTCCTGACCTGTGGATTTAAGATACTAAATTTCACCCATATGTAAACCTGATTTCTTCCATAAGCCTCAGAGTGGTTTTAGTCTGTTATTTGCTTATCTTCGCCACGCAAAGGCATTTCCATGGAAGATAGTGGCTCTTGAAACTTAACAGGTCTAACGAGTTTGGATTTATACGGACAAAGATATCGGTTTGCTAAGTCATGCAGTCATGGTTAAATATAAAACGGATGGACTTTTTTTAAAAGAGCTGTACAGTAGAAGGAGATGCATGTAGCTACATGTATATATACACAAGCAACATTTTCTGTAGTCCCCTGTCAAAACAAAGCCTCATTGAAACGATTGCACAGTGGTAACAATGGGACTTCCTACAACCAGAGACCTCTGTCCATTTAGCAAAACCACACAAACAAAGACGCTTCCAGGAAAACAATTGCCTGTGCATGTTAGTGATTAAAAATATAATGTAATCTTACATATTTAACGTTGAGCTAGTGGGGATAATCCTTCTGGTTAAAGGGATATGAAAACTAAGCTCTCCAGACCAAGTAAACAGCCCCCACACTCCACCCCCTATGTGTGAAGTGTGTTGTTTCTATAGCTTCTTCCCATCAGTCATCACTCTGTTATCAAGGACAACAGTTACAGGGAAACAGTAAGAATGCATTAACAGACAAGTAATCCTCTAAAGCATGGCTGTTTACTGTTTACAGCAGCTCAGGAATAAAAAACACCAAGGGAGGGAAGTACCAAAAATACCAAAAGAATAAGAAGAATTGAGGGCACCGAGAAATAAGGATACAGAGTACCTGTAAACATTATCTGTCCCTAAGATTTGAGGTGTGGCATGTACCCACTGCAGAAACTGATCTTGACTCGTAGCCAAGCAGCTGATGGATTGTTTCCACTTTCATTCTTAGTAAAAAAGAAAATGACTGAACTACAACTGATAGCACCAAACACTGTTGAGCTCGTTGATCCACTATGTTGGTGGCACACCATGTGAGTCAAAGTTTCTCTTGATGTCTCCTGATGACTCATTGAGGCAGATAAGGCAGTCCAATCTGACACTGAGTTTTCTTTCCTCTGTACAAGTAGTAAAGCCGTACAAGGAATCGATGCGTTTGACAAGTCAGTTAAAAGTCACTAAAACATTCCCCTTTTACACAAACCCTAAATAAAAGATGCCCTGTGACAAATCAGGACTGATATTGCTCTTCGTTTCATTAAAGCTGCGCTATTGCGTAACACTAGCCACGCCTTCTACTCCGTCTCCAAAGAAGTTCGTAATGATTCCACGAAATGAAATTGCTTCGGCAGTAAGTTAGCAAGTACGGCCACCACTATAACAACAAATGTTTTTTGCAGTTAGCTGGTCTGGAGCATTCACGTGTATGTTAACACAATGCCACAATCTTTTTACAAGTGGAAATACAAGCAAATTCACCCCAAAGTTAGATTGTGTCATCATCAAAGAAATTTCAGACTTTGGAGGCCTCCGTTTACTCTCAAACTCCTCTCTTCAGAGGACTCTATGGCAATTTACAATAACCATTTTTAAGCCCTTTTATTGCAATGGGACAAAACTATTAATCTATATGTTGTAGAAACAAATACCTTATTTATTTTGTTATTATGTGCAAAAAGGACTTGGAGCACCTCAAATGGTTGTTTTTGGTGTGCGTATGTTTAACAAATGTGTGTACATTTTTTAATGTGTATATAATATAAAACAAGTAAAAAAGGATTTTAAATATTTTCATAATTTTCATGGTCTTGTAGTCTGTTTAAAACTGTGAAACTTTGAAGTAGGTAAACGTACGCTTGAGTAATACATGCTAGTAATACATGATCCGTGGTGAGAGGAGTTGGGCCGATAAACGTTGCAGGAAAATGTGTATTGGTGAGTAAATGTTTGGTTTCTTTTAGTAAAAGTGGGAGAACAGATACGTCACCATAAACTGGCCGAGCAGGTGGCTGCTTTCTCTGCAGCGGTATAAGCACTAGAGCGCTGCAGAATTAGACTGTTACATTGCAACAGGTGTCCACCGAGACCAGACTATTACAAAACACCCAGGTGCCACTTATCATGTTTCAGGTCGCATCATTTGGTCTGATTGTCTCCGTCCAAGACAGCTTGAATAAAGCTGACCTCAGGTTTTTCTTCCACTTATCCTTTTGGTCTTGTCTGGTTCTCTCTCCCTACCTCCCTCTTCATGCTATAGGCCCAGTTCCTTCTGACCCTCAAGTGAGGTTTCCCTCACTGGAAAAAGTACATCTAAATCTTCTGATGTCCTGGATGCAATGTGTGTCCATGAGTGTGATGAGTCGGCTGGCCTGCTATTATGGAGTGCCGGGTCTTTAGCCTTTGAGCCCTGAGCCTGAGCCCAGACTGTCTGCAAATTAGAGAAATTAGCCCAGCATAGGCGCGGGCCAGTGAAAGAGCCTAAATCCTTATCTCCCCTCCCTTCCTCCTCTTTGCCACACACACTTACAGACACAGTCCACCACCACTAACCCCCACGCCACACTGGGCAGTCAAGCTGCACTCCTGGAATAGCAGTGTTGCCATATGGCAGCCAATTTACTATTTCACCGGCCAAGTTAAGAAAGAAAAAGGGGAGAGGAGGGGGGAATGGTGGACACAAACGTAGGCTCTATGGTTTAAAAAATATATATACAGCTGCATATGAAACTTTATCTTTCAGTTTTTAATGTATTTATTCATTTTTAAATTGATACCATTGAAAATTAATCCATACATTGACATTATCCTGTTCGTGATATGTTTGTGCAATTTGCTACTCATAGTCATCTTAAAGAATGTTCTTTTATATTTACTTTATTATACTTTTAAAGTTATTTTTTCAGGTTTTCTTTAGTGTTTTGGGGAGCGGGTTGCCCAAAGAAAATAAATCAGAAACTTTTTCAGCACCAGGGATCTCCTGAATTGAGTCCGGTTTTGTCGTTGTCATTGTCAACATTTAGTTTAGTGGACATTATATCATATTTGGTACATACTGTAATCACAATCATAAACCTATGTATATGTAGAACCTATGTAGAATTAGTAACTTTTTCATGGTTTTATGTTTCATGAATTTCAATAAAGTTTCACAGAAAATTTTCCATTTGTGATAAAACGGACAAAATCCCATGCAGACATATGGGTTCTATGAAATTGGTATTATGAAATCTAAGTAGGCCATATGTCCACTTGAAGAAGCATCACCTAATCTTTACTCTCCATAGAAACTGTTTTATCTCCTCTCTCCTGTCCTGTCCTGCATATGCAGACAGAACTCTGGGTCAAGGTGACTTGAGCTGGAGTTTTGTGTCACACAAACTAGATCACTGTGCGTCTGAAAGTAAAGAGAATGCTCACCAGACAGGTGTCTAAGTCTCTTTCCTGTAAGCTCGGTTGACCTGCCCTATATCTGTATGTGTGAATGAACAAATAGCGCCTAAAGCCACAACTATTTTCTGCAACTCGGTATTTGAAAAAGACAGGAAGTAGTGATTTACCTGATATGCCATATATGAGAATTGGGTATCTGTGAAAAATTTTCCATATTTAATAAAAATCAAAACCTGGTTTCAGGTTGTGCTCTTTAATTTCTGACGTGTGTTTTTCTGCATATATGTTTGTGCGGCTGAGATCTGAATGCAGGGGGGGGGGTCCTCAGTTGAAGATGTTCTAAAGTGGGATGTAGGTCAAGGCGATACGGTGGCAGCAGATTGCTCATTAAGTGCCAAACCAAGCAAAAGTCTACGAGTGTGTTTTTCAGTGGCAACAGGCCAGCCATCTGCTCTTCCTTTATTCATTCATTAAGATGCCTTCTTTCTGTGTGCGTGGACGTGTGTGAATGTGTGTGTATGTGTAAGCATTCATCACAACAGCCACTTGGTATCCAAGTGTACAACGTCACTGATGTTGTTGTCCGAAACCAACAGTTGGGTGTCTGATGGCTCAGTCACGTGACCGTAGTGGCTTGTGATTGGCCGGGGCGCGGAGCTAAAAAAGCTTGGCGCAACCCCGGCACATGAGTTTCTGGTGAGTGGCCACAGCCGAGTGGATAACCTAAGGAACTATTTGAATCTTTGAAGAAGTAAAGAAGGACTTGAGAGGCAGGAGAGAGTACATAGAGGAGAAGGCTGATCGGAGAAACAGTTAGGGGATGACATAGCCAAAGAAATGAGGATCCAGCCTTTGAATGAATGTGTAAACGTAAGTCACAGCTTGTTCTTTTTTCTTGGTGGGGGGTGTTTCCTGTAAGAATAATGTTTGAAGATGGATGCGAATAAGAGTAAGCATAAGATGTCAGGCTGACCTGTTGGCTGGTTAAATGGAAAGGTGATTGTTGAGATGTTGGCCAGGAACAGTATCAATGAATGGAAGTAGCTGACTGAATCATGAATGACTAACAACTGGTAGTGAGTCTCAGAAAACTATGGTGGTCTCAGATGTGGTTTTGGATACCTGAACATCTAATTGCATTCCTGCATAACTGAGAAGTGAAAAGGCCTAATTTAAAACAGCAGGTTACACAAATTGATTTCACATAATAAGATGTGTTTTGCTTCATTTTTTGGGGAACTACAAAGTTCTGTTTCTAAAGCACTAAAAGCTTGTTCTCTATCCACATTTCTCTTTCCAGATCTTGAGCTTTAACCATTGTACCTAAGGCAACTTAGCTTCCCCAGCTAAACCAAAGTACTCCCATACCAAAGCAACTTCAACCAAACTTAAAGCTTGAATCTATCAAGTGTAGTATACTGTATATTGTCGGAAATGACACTGGATAGCACACCTGGAGACATGAGCGGGTGGAAGGAAGTGGACTTCGCTCTCAACTGCACCTACATTGTGCCAGACCAGGTGGCAGACCCCAGCTTCAACTTGCCCAAAGCCATGACCTCCATCCCTCGCAACCTCACCTTTGAATATAGCACAGACAATGAGGTAAGACTGAATCCCCTTTGAGGTTTTTACCCATTGGATTATAGAGTGGCTAATTATGAAACATCTTTTAAAATGTAATACAATGCAACCAGAACACCATGTATATATAAACAAACCAGCCCCCTCATGCAATGCATGAAAAAGCATGTTATAAAAATCTAACAATTTACTATAACTTTGCCCTCAAGCAATTCACTGTCTTTGATGTTGTTACCAGTTTTCAGATTAAATCTTTAGTGTCTACACTCAATATTATTATTTATGTGTTACATAACATTCTGTCAGGCCATCTGCAGCGGGTTACTTGGAACAATAGCTCTGCTGACTAATGCATTCTTGATGTATGGGGTAGCCTGCACAGTGTGGTGTGAGCGTGTGTTTTGTGTCTGTGTGTGTTTGTGTAAGTGAGAGAGTGTGTCTCAATAGACAGGCCACTGGCAGCTTGAGGTCAAGGTCTTCTGACCACCTTCACTTACTTCTGTTTTGCACATGTCTCGCATTTCAAATAATGCACACCGCCACTCATTTTCTCAGGTCACAAACACATTTGTGCATAGACTTGGAGCAGAATGACAAGAATCAGCTGTTTCCAATAAATGATCTCATTCATTTATCTTTACAACTGTCATTTTTACCCCCTAATCCTCCTCCACTCAGGTGAGTCAGCCAACGCAAACACAACGTCTGGCAACATGGCTTTGATAGTCATTGTCGGTCAGTCAGCTGACTGTTGGCCACCGCTGAAGTAGGATCAATCCTTTGCCTAGGCATGTCAGCTAATCTGAACAACTATAGACCTGACTTTAAGAGGAAACTTGTTTTGTACCTGAGAAACACATCATTTTAAAAGAGAAAGCAATGTCACACTCACTTCATCTGTGCTCGCTCTTAAGGCTCAGTACTGCGATACTTGTGGTTGGTTTTGCTGTCCCCTTCCTCTTTTTTCTCCTGACATCGTTCCTCTTCTCTTGGTCTCACACTCTAATCTGTTCTTCCTCCTTCTGCAGCATTTACCGCTGCAGGATGAGAAAAGCATGAAAGCTAACATGATAAAAATCACATTGATGGCTGATTCAAATCCCCCACCCTCATTTACTGACTAAAACACAGTTACCACCGTTTCGTACACTCACACTATACCAAACTTGATTTTAGCAGTTTGCTTGTCAGTGCTTGTTGGCATTATTACATGTTGCATTTAGCTAACTAGAAAAACAAACATTTAATGAAAGAGAATTAAGCTTGTATGCACGTATGTGGGAATGTGCTCTGTCAACTGAAACAATGACAGCTGCGAAATGGGACATGAAAACAATAACGAATGCACTCTTATGACTGGAAGTATGAGGGCATGTCTTTTGACTGGTTTCCCTTTCTAAAGATGTTGTCAAGTCTTTCTCCTCAATTCTCTGCCACCAAAGTTGGGAAATCCATTTCCTGTCATAGTCATGTAAGCAGCCACTCCTTCACGTGGGATGGTGTACACACTGCTATCACGAAAAATCAGTTGGGATTTTTCCCAAGGGCGAGTGATTAACGCTAGATGAGTCAAATCAAAGTAGTCTGAAATAAAACAGTGTAATATGCCTTCAAACATGTGAAGCATATTGTTACGCACATCTACATAAGTGTCACACTTGTTTGGAGCCAGATTAGGGAGCAGTCTTAGGTCCACTATCTTCTTATTCTTATGAGTTCCTCACATGTTTTCGGGACCCCTTTTTCAACACCTCACTTTTATAAAGCATGCCAGGAAAGGCGGAGTAAGGTGAAGGGGGCACGTGGCAGATGGGGCATTAGCAATGAGTGCCAGTAAGGACGGGGTGGTGGGGGTGGCAGTGAAGGAGATGGGGAGAAGCGGGTGTTCTGGGGGGAAGGGGCAGTGGGGATTTAGGTTAAAACCAGATGATTAACTTTCGTTGGGGACAGGCAGCCGGCCAGGCATCAGGCTAACAAGCTATTTCAATAGAATTCAGAAAAGACAAGGGATTGGAGGAAGGCAGAAGAAAAGGAGGGTCCTCGTGCGGGTGATAGCGTGGCTCCACTTAAGAACGCTCTCCCTCCTTTCTTCCGTTCTTCAACACCCTGCCCTCCCTTCCCCTGCCTAGTTGAACGGAGCGGTTAAGCAGCAGCGGCGGTCCAGCGGCCGCAGCAATTTGTTAGTCACGCAACAGCAGTGAAGTACAATGTCCCTGTCAGACTGGTTCATCACATCCTGGAATCACTTCACTCGCCTCAATGGCTGTTTGACACACACGCGCACCAACATGGTCCTGCTGCTCCCACTGACCTGTTGTTTTTCTAATTAACTGCTTAAGCATGATTTGCATGATGAATCGCCACAAATGCCCAGGTGCTTGTTGCATTTTTTTTGTCTGTCATGTGTTGACCTTCATATGGAAGTCCATGAAAATCCTCGAGGGCCAGCTTGAGTTAGAATTTCTAGATGGCAGGAAGACAGTTTGTGTTTATGTAAGGTTGAGGATGGGGGTGGCGGTGGCGGTGGAGGCTAAAAGTTTCAGTTAGGGGTCGTTGGTTTTTTAAGAACTGAACATGAAAGTTGCCTGTTCTGCAGATACGGCTTCTTGATAGTGTGTGTGTGTGCGTGTTTTAGTATGTTTTGTAAGTCTTACTCTTGTATTAAATATAAATAACAAATCAGATCACACTGTGCCATATCCAGCAAGGCCTCGCAATAGATTTTTTAAACTAAATTTTAAAAAGCAAAAAACAAAAAAATAAAAAGGTACATCAATAGACTAAAAATGACTCAGTTACTGATTACGACCATTACTGCAGAACACTACAGGCTCTTCTTGGAACATACTGTACATTATGTGTATGACGTATGTATTCAGGAGACGCTAAGACTTGAAACTCCTATAAGGAGTCAGAAGCCTGACTCATTTCCACACATATGGACCATTTCGCAACCATGGGTAACAGGATGAAGGGTTTTAAAGAGTGAGCAAAATATGTCTTCCATCTTTGTTTGCTGTTGGCATTTTGTTGACTTAAAACTATAAAAGTATTAGTATTATTGTATTAGTGGTGGTTAACAAGACATCTGTATTTCTGTCTTTCCTCTCTCTCGCTTTCTGGTGTTTGTGAGGACAGTGGGTCAGAGATCAGTAGAGTATGTCAGAAAGAGTGTAATACCCTTCATTCGTTTAACTCATTAGAGTTGAAAGTGGGTCACCTTGTGGCTCCAGGAGCTGTCTG
This sequence comes from Copadichromis virginalis, assembly GCF_057382275.1. NCBI lineage: Eukaryota > Metazoa > Chordata > Actinopteri > Cichliformes > Cichlidae > Copadichromis > Copadichromis virginalis. Next base: position 10,812,551 of record NC_140638.1, read on the forward strand.
GGTTAACGTGACAGAGTGACAACAAACGGGCAACACGGGCCAACAAGCACTAACCCTTACATGTAAACAATGAATAAATAAGTAATTAATACTGTTTCTTTATAAGTGCTTGAAAGACTTGTGTTGTAGTATGTTTGTACATGAAAAACTCCAATGATTTATTTGTCCTGTTTTCCAGGTGACAGGTGTGTTCAGCAAAGAGTACATTCCACAAGGGACTCGTTTTGGCCCTTTGCAAGGAGAAATCTACACCAAAGACAATGTACCCAAGCTGGCCAACAGGAAATACTTCTGGAGGGTAAGGGAAACCACATGCTTTACAAGCTTTTTCGTACACTGACGTTTAAGCATAAACCAACCCACTGGCAAGGTACTGCTTAAGAAGGGGAAAGTTTCGAGCCTAAATGTGAAAAAACGAGACTGGGAAGAGACAAGAAATTACTATGGACAGGTCTTTGTCTGTTATTCATGAAAAAAAGAAAAAAAAAGAAAACAGAAAACACTGGTTGCTCAGAGGGAGAAGTTTCACATCAAGTCTTTGTCCATACGTCAATAGGGGAAAGAAATGCGTTCACACAGATTGCACTGCCGCACAGAAGTTTTGGTCAAAATTTTAGAGGAAGTTGTGACCGCCGGTGGCACGTAACAGTGGATTGGAATGCTTACACAGTCATGAGACTCTTACCGGCACTGAAGCCCTATGCAACATGTGTCACATGCACAAAAGATAGGACTATTTTTCATAATCCACATGCACATATTCACAGAATCCTTATCTTTCCACTCGTTTTAAGTTAGATTGTTCAGATTTGCTTTCACAAAGTAATCCTGACTCAGCTTGTGTCACTTAGGAAATTTTGCATTGTGCTGAGTCAATTCCCATAAGGAGTTTTTACTGCCATGCTACGTATATACCTTCCGGCTTCACTTCCTGTAAACCTGTAAGGGGTGTTCCTTAACCACAAGAGTGAAAGTCGCCGTTCCACGGAAGTGATTATGTTATCGGCCGCATGACACAGGTGCATGACATGTGCAGACGTGCTGCCAAAGGCATGCCTCGCGTTTGGCTGGCTGCCAGCACTTTTACATTTCGCTTGCTTGTTTATTATCACAGAGCAGCAGATGTGTCATCTTCTTTACTTTTGAATTACGGGATCGTAATTAACTTTACAACACGAATTTATCCGACAAATGTAATTTACTGAAACCACCACCAAAAGAGGACTTGATAGAGGTGGCAAGGCAAGCGATAGAGAGGGAGAGAGACAGAGAGAGAGAGACCCCGCCCACTATGTCTCAAAAGCAGTACATGCACTCAGCACTCAACACATTCAAGACTGTAGCTTTCAGCACACACAGAGGAGAGGTGTAAGGCACGAACCAAAGGAGCAAAATACTGTCACTGATAACTGAAGAGGATACAGGATATTTAATTGCCCATGGCAGAGGTGAATATTTTTACTTTAAGTTTTAATTGTACTTGAGTTTTTTGATATGTTTTTTATTGATTTTTTTTTTTTTTTTACTATTTAAGCAACATTCCAGCACTGTCCCAATTGATGACCACTAGAGTGTTAATCTATCTATCTATATATATATATATATATATATATATATATATATATATATATATATATATATATATATATATATATATATATATATATATCAATCAGACTTATCGCATATGTGAACATGTGATTTTACCTCGTCTTCTTCTTCATCTTGTACAGATTTATAGCGGTGGACAGCTCCAACACTTCATTGATGGCTACGATGTCCACAGGAGCAATTGGATGCGCTACGTCAACCCTGCCCGCTCTCTTGCCGAACAGAACCTGGTGGCATGCCAGAATGGACGGGACATTTACTTCTACACCATCCGCCCTGTGGAGCCCAAACAGGAATTGCTGGTCTGGTACAGTCAGGAGTTCGCCCAGAGGCTCTGCGGCCAGCAAGACGATATCAAACAGAGTGAGTGCAGCAGGAGTGTAAAATCTTTCTACACGGGACACTGATAGTTTTCCTTTGTAGAACTTACAGTGGACAAGCTTAACTAATATGCTGAACCACCGGAAGCAAACCGCACTGTCCCTTATTACTTCCTGAGATGTACGTTGTTGAAAGTATAGTATAGTGGCTGATTTGTGTTTTGATTTGGCCTTTACTTTAAAAACTTTTTAGCGGGCCTATGTTTCATATAAAGAAGTGAAAGGAAGTTGATTACCAGCTGTAGCGGCGACACAGGACAATGACTTGAAAAAGACTTTGGTATATTTAGGCACAATATCCAATAAAGTGACAGATTTAGATCAGTGCAATGAGTAAACAAGTGTCACGAAGACTGTGCGATAACTCTTATCAGTGAAATTCTTTCACTTCAAAGTGAATGAAGACACGTTATTCCATTCCTTTAAAAAAAAGGCCTGACGTTATCTCTTTTACCAACAAACAAGTTAGCTGATTTGATTCTTTTTCTTTCTGTTTGACTTATACAATAGTGGGCTGAATTTTAAAAAGATCATGGGGAATGTATGAGCCACACGCAGACGAAGCACATCTCCGCCTTTTGTGAGATGTTTGTTATTCATTGTAGGATTGAAGGAAAGCAAAAGTAATCTCAGGTGTATAATGGCTGGTCAAAGTACCTTAGTGAGTCACCGGTTTTCAACTATTAGTAGAACATCAGGTCTTTCCCTCATCACCATAAGAGACGAGGGTAAGTCTGGTGATTCATTCCAACTGGATACACAAACCTTGTCGCCGTTCTTCTTGGTGACTAATGCTAAGGCAAGGCAAGGTATTATTGCCTTATTTTATCATCTTAGGTATCTTGAAAGCATTTACCTTCCTTTTAGTCACAGGCCAGAACTGTTAAGTGTTGCGTGCTAGATATTCCGGGACTTGATTAAACGTATGCAATCAAGTTTGACAGCTAGTTTTCTGGAACTGGTTGCCTATGCTTTCTGGCATCAATGAAATGCACAGAATGCTAAAAATTTCTCAAGGCCATTTTAATCAGCTTGTTTTTAAAGTACAATACAAGCTGATCTAAAAAGCTTTTGTCTCTATAAGCTGATGCCTTCTAATTTGCGTTTTATTGATGTAAAACACTATAAACACTTTGGCAAATTGTTGATAATAAAGTTATGCAAAGGAGCCGTATGAGTCACTCATACTTTAAGTATAACTCACATAGTGAAATCTTGCAGTAGCTGAGAAGGGCTAATTTGGACAAATAACATGCGTGGAAATGCCATCTCAAAACAAAGAAAGCAAAGGAAAAAAGGAAGAGACGATTCTTTCTTTTTTTGTGTGGTCTGTACGGTAAGACAGCTGCTGTATACCCAGAAAAGGTTTTACAAACGAAACTCACAGTCTTGCTGCCCATACATGACACATACAGACTCCCCCTCACTTTACCACCAACTCTTTCTCCCACACCAAAAGAACTTCAGTGATTGCCGAACAGAAACCTGTCATCTATGATTTACACATCATGTCAAAACCGAAACTACTATCATTTACCATATGAAGAAGCACCTTCTGTGGGTGGATGTCCCATAATGCCTGTAAAACATGTTTGACTTACACAACGAGCATTATATTAAACTGACTGCCTACGTTTTTGCCCTCTGTTTGATGTGGTGATTTCATCACACACTGTTAAAAAGCTAAATGCTTGTATTTATTTTTCTGTGACAGAATACACGAGTAACAATGAAGACCAAGAGCATGAGTATGTGAAACAGCACTTACCTCAGCAGACGTGGCTTAAAGAAACAGCAAAGGAAGGGGTAAAAGAAGGGAAGGACAGTGACGCAGAAGAAAAGATTGATGTGGAGATGTTGGAGAGAGACACTCCACCTGACACACCTGATGACCAGATAATTGACTTCAGCAAAAAAGATGAGCAGGACGATAAGGATCCAGAAGGAAGGGGCATCATTCCTTCCCCTCAGCTGGAGCACAGAGAGCCCAGTCTGGGTCTAAATCATCCTTACTTGCCAGATCACTACTCTACATTCCCAGCTCCACACAGGAATCTTCCTCTTCACCTCCACGGGCTCTATGGGCACAGAGAAGGCCTGGTGTCATCTTACCCCCCATTACAGTCCAGACCTCTCCAGCCTTCTTATCAATTCCTTCCTCCCTACAACCCACATTATCCTCGCCTCCTGCTCCCCCCATACTCTCCTCCCTTTCATGGGATGCTGTCATCGAGAGGCTCGCTCCAATACAGCGGCTACCTCGGCGCTGACGGACTCCCGTATCCCCCTATCGGCGCACCTAATCTTCTTCCAGTGTCTCTCTCCTACACCCCATCTCCACAAGGAGGTCTGAAAGAGCTAACACCAAATATTTCCCCACCGAGAGGAGCCCCAGCCACTCCAGAGCTCTCCCCTCCCGCCAAGCCCAACAGCCACTATCAGTCCCCTGAGCAGTCCCCCTCTGGCTGTGAGGAGGCTATGAACCTAAGCCTGGCTACAACCAAAAGCAGCACTGCACCACGCAATGGGCCTGGTCACAAATCCCTGCCCTATCCACTGAAGAAGCAGAATGGAAAGATCAAGTATGAATGTAATATCTGCTCAAAGACCTTCGGACAGCTGTCAAACCTCAAGGTAACAACATTAACTTCATTTCAATAACTTCCTATTTTTTTAAGCTAAACTTTACACTTATTACTGTTGTTCCTCAATACTCATGACTTCTCTTTGTATAATTTCTATCATTTGTCTCTAGGTTCACCTCCGAGTGCACAGTGGCGAGAGACCATTCCAGTGTAACCTATGTAAAAAGAGTTTCACTCAGCTTGCCCACCTACAGAAACATCACCTGGTCCACACGGGAGAGAAACCACATGAATGTCAGGTATGTTGATAATCCTAACCTTTGTGTGTTTTTTTATCTTCCTTTTTACGTGCTTCATATGCAAGCTCTTTACTCAGAAAATGTTACTGTTTATTGTTTAAACCCGAGTCTTCACTTAAGAAATGTTGATGTAAAACCGAGAGTATGAGAGACACAGAGAAACTCAGTGTGTACACAAAACAGGTAACCGCTTTCTGACTCACATACCTTTCTGGTAATGCAGTGTCTATTTGATTTTCACCGAGCCACAACCCAGTTTGTCATGCGACAGCATCTTTATGCTTTTGTTTGCTTATGTGACACTGTGGGTGTGAAGTTTGTTGGATGGAGCTAGTTTTACCCAGAGAACTGGAATAACATGATCAATCCCGATACCATAATATGACATCATTTATCAAAGTTGAACCTAAACACAACTAGGTGGTTCACTTTAGAATCAGTCATGTGTACGTTACTCACAGAAGTGCTGACCTTTCACACCATGTGTTTCAGGTGTGCCACAAGCGCTTCAGCAGCACCAGCAACTTGAAGACGCATCTACGACTACACTCTGGGGAAAAGCCTTACCAGTGCAAGCTGTGCAACACCAAGTTCACGCAGTACATCCACCTCAAGCTGCACCGCCGTCTCCACAGCAGCCGCGACCGTCCCTACCGCTGCCAGCTCTGCGCCCAGGCCTTTTTCCACCATTTCTCTCTCTGCATCCACCAGCGCAGCACCTGCCCAGCTAACTCCAGCATGCCTGCCAATGTGCACATGAAAGAGATGGTGGAGCGGTTTGATGCCAGCCAAGAGGCAGACGCGCTCACAGAAGCAGCATCAGCGTCTCAGGTTGGGGAAGCCGTCGAGCACTGGCTGGCTCGTACCTTAGAAGGTGAAGGAAAAGAAGACCAGAAGGAAGCCACCATGCTGCTAAAAGCTCTGACTGCAGCTATTAATGCACCACTGACACCCATGACCCAATCGGCACCACACCACAATCCCCCTCTCGCCTACCAGGAGAGGGCCAGCGTTGTTCATCTCCACAAACGGCCATCTGTGAAAACAGAAGGACAGTGAAAAGGAATATAAAGTTGAACATACAGCATATAATCTACCAAGAATATGAGTGTCACCAAATGAAATCTCCTATTGTGCCATACGAGGCATAACAAGGAATATTAACTTAGCCAATCCAATGAGCACAACACCAAAAGAAGAGCATTCCAAAGACTGGGTGATAGTATTCAGTGATTGTACTTTCTCCCAAACCTCAGTTAAAAAAGATAAACATGGGAGGTGTTGTTAAGCTGTGAAGTATTTAAAAACCCTTTTACTCAGGTAGACGATTGTTTTTTTGTGCTTTAACTTATTCCTTTTTTAAATGCCATCAGCGTTATTTATTTAGTTGTCTCTTAGTTTGTTTTTTTCTAGTAGTATTATTTTTGCGTGTTTGCGTCTGTGTGTTGACGTTTCCAAAGAGATTTTGAGCTCTTGGTAAGACCGCAAATGGACTCAGGAACAACAACGTGGCACGAACCTGTGGATGAGCCTTCACTTGTTATATTGTACTGTGTGCGTTATTTTACTTTGTCAATCAAAGGCAGGACGCAGTGATAGCACAAACCAGCTCCTAATATTGTCTGCGATTGTCTTATTTATTTATGATAAAGGGAAACTTGATGTGTCCTGAAACTGCTGGGAATAAGCATTTGCCAAAATTACAATCAAAAAACATGAATATGTAGCAATATTTTCACATGGTTATTTAACTCATTTTTCCATTCTAAAGAGATTCAGTCAAAGCATTATTCACCTTTTCGATGATTACTTGCCAACTTGGATATCAAAGACACACCGTCCTGATCAAACCATAATGTAGCCAAAAGAAACAAAAGACAAGATTCAGTGTAAACAGTTATTTAAACAGGTTCCTCTGGAAACAAAGAGGTTTCATCTTTCTTACAGCTTTTTGTTGGATTCAAACGTTTTACATGTCTCTTACACAAAAGTTTCACTCCAGATGTTACTGCAAAAAAAAAAGAAAAAAAAAGAAAAGAAAAAGAGCTTCATCCAAATCTTAACTGAAACATCGGTACCTCATTCAGCAATACAAAAAAAAAAAAAAAAAAAAAAAAAAACTATGTGCAAACAAAGGGGCACAATTTTCCAGCTTTTTAATACTTTTGTATTGTGGCACTGTAATAATAAAGCAGCAATATCTGTATGCTTTTGCCTAAAGGTAACTAGGAACCATTCTTTAAAACTTTTACTATTGAGTAATATACTTTTCTTTGTTTTTAGTGCTTTAACTGTACAGTATGTTTGTTTATGTAGTTTATTTTTGCAAACAAGTTATGATATGTTAAGAATTTATATGTGAGAGACTATTTTGATGATACTTTTATATTTACATGATGTAGCACATTAAAGCTATTGTTTCTATACATCTCATGTTTTCAAGTGCATTCATGCCAGGATAGCAAATTTGTGTGTGACTGCTTTTGAAATCCAGTGATCGATTGGGCTTTCTGTGATAACGCATCAATACACACAATGCAATTGCCAGATTTGACAAACACCAAAAAGGTCACATGAAACTGGTCAGAACATAACTTCAGATAATAATGAGACAACTATAAACAGGAGTGCTGCCGAATTTCAGACAGGTATTTATTTAGCTTTTAACGCCTGAGTCATGTAGCTGCAGGGCAAATTTGCTTGCGTTTGTGTATTTGCACTGTTTTCTTAGCACGCTGTGCCTCAACGCTCTTGGCCAGTGATCTAGAAATACAAATGCATTCTTCTCTCTTCAAGTTAATCTGATAAGAATTGAATCCATTTAATCAAAATAATTTAAAAAACTGAGATCATTGTCTAGTTTTGGAACAGTGTTATCTGTTTGGAGACATTTGACCTGTTTTACAGGTTTATTTTTACTCAAAAGTGACTTCCATTCACTGTGTCTTACTGAAAATTCACTTTGCACAGTCCCAGAAGTCTAAAAAGTTTTTTGTGGGAATGTATTTTAATGTTTAAATTCCTAAATTGTGTACACCCATATTCACTCGCTAGTAATCTGATTTAGCACAGGTTTTCTATCAGGTGACTTTCCTGATGCAACTGGCCCCTTTATCCAGGCTTTGAATGAGCATTAATGTTTAAAAAAAAGAGCAATAAATAAAGATGAACAGGTATAAAATCATGCCCTACTGACCAATCTGTTCTCTTGAAAACAGTATCGCCATTACTGAATGATCCCTGAGACCTCTGTGCACAGCTAGTATAGGGGTATAGATTTTTATTGCCATATCCCACCTTTATTTATAAAAAAAAAAAAAATAGATAAAACTAGGATTCACAAAGTGCTGTAGATATACAAATAGCATAAATCAAACCATGTTAAAAATAGAGAATTAGAAAAAATTAAGTCAAAGGCAAAAGATCTAGTCTTTGTATTTCCCTCATGAGCATCAGTATTAAATATAAATTATTGATTAAATATAGATCCTTGTGCAAATTGGTTGCAAACAATTTTACAATTAAAATGTTCTATGTAAATAAATATATAATTCTAAAACAAAACACCTATTTGTATTCAATTTTCAGTAAGCTTACACTGGAATTCTGTTTTTATGTTTACTCTTCACTGTCTCTCGGATAATCAAGCACAGCTGGGCTCCAAATGAAAGAATAAAAACTAAAAATGTCTTTCAAACATTAATTTAATAAAATAGTTATAATAATGAGATTATCTTTAAGTGATACTGATAAGTCAATAAATATATAGTAACAGTTTTCCAGTCTTAGTAGACAAAATGTTTGAAGCACACAGACAGTCATATGGGCTTTTAACACTAAACAAATCTCACACTGTTACTTTGTCTGCAGCACCTGTGTCACTTTCATTCTTTATTATGTGCTTAACCTCTAATATAGTTTTACCTTTCTTTTTAAAATCATCCAGGACACTCATCCATAATTGGTTAGATGCGGTTTAATGTAAAAACCAGAGTTAACTTAGGGAGCTAGTAATCAGCTTTGTGTGACCCCTTATCCTAACTGCCAATGTGAGTCTAGATACCAGACAGACAACCCAGGCATGCTGAACTCAAACAAAAAGACTGGGCCTTTTAAATCCTTTCCTTCTTTTTTAATCTTACTATTTTTATTATGTGACTATTAGCAACTTTTTTCCTGTTAAAATAGCAATAGAATTATAGCCAAAAATATCGGCCAAATAGCCAAGTGAAAATCCTGACACAACCTTTTTTGATATGCACCAGCAACTAGAGGTCATGATGATGTAGTTACCAAGTTTGTTTGTCATAGATGGCAACACAGTGCAACATCCTGCTTACTGCCATTCATTTGACAGCAGTACACTCTTTCCAAGAAAGTAAAGAAAATTAAGTCACTAAGTCACCAGTGAAAAAAGTGTGCTTAGATCACAATGTTACAATATTACAAAATTACAGAGTCTCACAACACATTCTCCTATTATGGAGTTCTTTGTTGCTGTGTTACTGTCAAGAGCTCACAGTGTTTAATGGGAAGAGGTGAGTAACACTGTGAATCACAGAAGCATCACTTATAAATGTAAGGTACGTATATTTGTGCTTGCTTTCACAGCTTTGTTCGGATAAAGCAAGTCGTTTTTATTGCAATTTTTGTGTTTTGGTATGATTAGGTTTAGGTAAGTCCATTTCTTTTCATTTGCAGGTTGGTTCGACTGACTCACAGAATCATGTGAAATCTTTCCAAAATGGATGTGACTCATTATCCTGATGTTCTGGTTATTTAACGTATTTTTACAAGCCCAAATTTTAAAAAACTACTAAGAAACACTGCAGGCCTTGACTTGTTATTGCCCGTCTTTGCAAAGAAAGCATGGTCTAGATTTATTACGCATTAAGTTGTACTAAAATAGAGTTCCAAATTAAAACCCAGTGTTTAGAACCTACTTTGGGAAGCGTCTGACATCCAAGACCACTGCTGTTTTTGCTACTGAAATTGATATTTAACTGTCGTGAATGCCCAGAATTGGCAAATGTTTTTACCCCAGTACTGTACTTAAAAGAACACCAAACCCCAATATAATTCTCTTACTTGATCGCTGTCTCTCCATGGCAATGAGACAGTTTCAATCAAACTAAACTTTAAAGTTACTGTAAATATGGTTTGCTCATTACAGTAATTGTATTAGGTATTTCTTGATCTGTCTCTCTTAACCGCTTTCTTTTTCTTTTTGCTGTGCAGTGACTTCTCATTCTGTAGTGTTTTCTGGTTGTCATCTCTGCTGTGGGGGAGAACCCCACAGAAAACACCTACACACCGCTGACCAGAATAAAAACACTCTCAGACCTTTAATGTGAGCAAACCACCATGGTGACAGGAAACCCTACTGTTCTGGCAAGCTGCCAGCTACATATTCATGTTACTGTGCAAGTGAGCAATAGATGCAGAAGGTGCTCTCAGAATTTGGAAAAAAAAAAAAAAGCCCCATTGTAATGTTTTTTATGAAAAGAAGGGAAAAAAATAACATGTAGACTAGGTCCTTATCACATAGAAATAGTTGGGTCTCTCTCTCTCATTACAGCTGTTATACACATTTTTTTTAAACATATACAGACTATCTGTATATATGTATGTAAAATCAATTCTCATAGCATTACAGCTTCATATGAAATCATTTTACTATCGGTACTTCTAGCTACTTTACCCTAATGTGAAACTATTTTAAAGAGACTGTTGAATGTTGATGTCAAGCCTAGGCCTTTGTATAGTTACGTGAATGAGTAATAACACCCTTCATCAAAACTAAAGTTTAGCATATCACAGCACAGTAAAATAAAATAAAAAATGATCTGGTCTATGACAAATCTTAAAATTAGATGACCTCAGATGAGCAACAACACATAACATTTAAAAACATGATATTACTTATTCAATAAAAACTAAGCCAACGGCAGTGTGAAAAAGTATACTAATCACCTTTGGCAGCAATAACTTGAACTAATTGTTTTCACTATGACTTCATCAATCTCTCAAATCATTGCGGAGGAATCGTGGCCAACTCTTCTTCTCAGGATTGTTTCAGTTCAGTGAGGTTTACTGCCATTTTTTATGCATGGCAGTCAAAATTCCACCACAGCATTTAGATCAGGTTGAGGTCTGGACTTTGACCGGGTCATTGCAACACCTTGATTCTTTTCTTTTTTAGCCATTCTGTTGGAGACTTGCTGGGCTGATGGTCATAATGCATGCTAAGCTTTAGCTAGAAACATGGCTTTGCATTTGACATTGGAAAACTTTGATATACAGATGAGTTCATACTTCAATTGATGACTGTAAGGTACCTGTATCCTGTGGCTGCAAAACAAGCCCAAATCACCACCCCTCCCCCACAGTATCGGTATAATGTGTTTATGCTCATATGCTGTGTTTGGTGCCATGCATGATGGCCAAACTGTGTCCAAAAGACACTGAGCCACAGGTCTTGCGGTTTGCCCATATTTAACTTTGCTGCCAGCACTCAATAGGTAATTGGTAAATGTACTGGTACTTATTTAGAGCTTTTCTGCTACCTAACTGAGGACTCAAAGTACTTTTGACATATGCATTCATACAAACATTTTTTTCTTTTCTTTGCATTAGTATCTTGTTTAACAATTACCTTCTTACTCACACCCCGATGGAAGCATCATGGGCACCTTTGGGTTCAGTATCTTGCCCAAGGATACTTTGACATGCAGACTGGACAGATTGGGCCACCAGCCTTCTGACTGGCAGACAACCCTCTCTATATCCTGAGCTAATATTTGCTTCCAATATCTGGGCAATATATTAGAAGCTAACATTAGCTTAGCATTTCAGTTATCACTTACAGGCAATTGATAACAGATCTTTCAAGGAAGTAAGGCTTTAAAATGTGAGTGGTGAATTTTAGCAAAGTGAACACAAAGCTAAAATTTACATATAGCCAAGGCTAATCAACTGCGTGACCATTAAAGCCCTTCTTCCCTTTAAACCACGAGTCCATCAGACCATTATTACTTTCTGTGTGCAAATATATGCAAATCAGTCTGGCCATAAAAGATATTACAAGAGATATCTTAACCTAATATCTTAACCTCCAACTGTAGTATTTTGTATATACCTCACCTGAGAAATACATTTATTCATCAACAGATGACAGGATTGTCAACAAGTCAGTAAAAAGTATTACCATATCAGTCTAAAAATAACAGACTGCTTTAGAAACAATGGCGGTAATCTGTCATCGCTCCACTACTTCCTGGCTGACATGACGCGTTTTTATGAAAGTGTCTTTCGTGTCGTTCATCTACTTGATGTCTCTACATTTTCTAATCTCTTAAAATCCTAACACCCTGTATTTCAAATTTCGAACAGCAAACCAATGCAGCTCCAACCTTCATGCAGTTCCAAAGCATCCCACCCAGAAATTATGCAAGCGAAAATGAAAGAAATACACTAAAATAAAATAAAACAAAAAACCTTTGAGCGTCACAAAGGTAAGTCTTTCAAGTCTTTCAAGTTGTCCCTTTAAGAGGCAATCATGCAGTTAGTGAAAAAGAAAATGATGAGAATTTCTTTCTTGGACCTTGCAATCAGATACCTCCCCTTCCTAGTGTGTTCTACATTCTTCATTATGCATGTCAAGGTAGCAAAGATTCCAGGAAAGTTTCCAGGGAAGTTACTATCCCGTTTCAGATTCGTTGAAATTGCACGTTCTCACTTTCTTGGGGAAAGTGAGACCTTAGACACAGTCACGATGTGCCTTTAAAGGTATCACTGCTTGATAGTTCAATTATATGTCCAAATGGAGTCATTTCCTTTGCGTCCATTATTTTCACAGAACAAATTTCGCCTGCAGCATCACAGAGAACGGACTTACCACAGAGCAGAAAACTATTGCTACACCTCTCCTATTGAACCATTTGAATAACTAACACCCAGTCTTTAGTGGTTTAACCTTCAACTTCATCAACACCTCGTTTAGGACAGCGTCTACTGTTGAAATCCCACAAACCCCTGAAAAGGACGCCTGACTTCCAACATGTGTTATGTTGTAAAGAAAAAATTTCAGCAATCCGATCAAACTGAAAGTTAAAGTCGCATATATTTTAGTACAAACAACAGTTAGCTGTCACGATTACCAGACATTAATGGGAAGTTATATAAGCAGTGGAAGCACCTGTCACATTATATCCAGTTCTTTTCTCAGAAACAGTGACTGTGGTAGTGACTCAGTGTATATGCGGCAAAGAGAGCAGTTCAGCAAATACAGATACAGAACAAAAATAAATCGGGAGTTCTTTGTCTGAAGCAGGAAAGTCACTAAACTCTGCTTAATGTTTTCAGTTGCAACTTAAACCTTGGTCTCAATTAACATTCTTTAGGAACAAAATGATTATCCCTATCGGCAAGATTTAATTAACTGCAGAGGAGTTATTTCTACCTGCTATATTTATTTGTTTAACAACTCAATGAAACATTTATCGTTCAATACATTGGTCAACACCTTTGATCTTAAAAAATAATATCTTTGAATGACAGTTGACAGCATGCCATTGCTGTGCAACAGGTTAGGCAAAGAGTACTTGGCTGCAGGTGAAAACATAGATTGAACACATCATACAAAATTTGGCACAGGAGCAGATCAGCCAGAGGGTGTAGCGCTCAACTTGGCTGTAGTTTTATGTCTTGAAATGGTAAATGGTAAATGGCCTGCATTTGTATAGCGCTTTTGCTAGTCCCCCCTAGGGACCCCAAAGCGCTTTACACATCCAGTCATAACCAGAAATGTCATAACCCTTCAGATGATGCTGAAGGGTTATGACATATAACCTTAAATTGCTACTCACAGAATTAGTTTCACTGTGGCTTGTGCATACTGTATGTTAGATCAGCGGTCCCCAACCCCCGGGCCTCGGACTGGTACCGGTCCGTGAGTCGTTTGGTACCGGGCCACGAGAGTTGAGGCTCAGGTGTGAAATGTATGGTATTCAGGGTTTTTATCGGTTTTCAGCGTTATTTTGTTATCGTTTTGATCGTTAACTCGGTTTTCCTGGGTCTTTTCACGTGTGTTATGAATAAATCTTCTTTTTTCTCGGTACCGGTACTAGTTTTATTTTGTTGTATTTATCCGCGACACCTTAAAGGCCGGTCCGTGAAAATATTGTCGGGCATAAACTGGTCCGTGGCGCAAAAAAGGTTGGGGACCGCTGTGTTAGATTGTCCATTAGTCACAGGATTGGGGTTTGATAACTTTGTAACAAGTTACCTTTGAGTTAGTAATTTGGGAAATTTACCCTGTCAGATTGAAAAAAAAAAAGCAAGGTGACATCAGAAGTTGTTACAGTAAGTGATTGACCACTTTTGAATTTAACACTTTAGGCAGTTAATAGAAGGTGATTAAAAGAGGATGTAAATTAAAACACATGACCTGCCCTTATTAATCATATAACTGTGACTTATTCAATCTGAAATGCTTGAAGCTATCCATAACATTTCAAATCTGTTTTTCTTCATGTCAGTATACTCACAGTATACTCACAGTATACTCATACTGTGGGTATATAGATGTGGCCAATTTGTGTGTGAGAGAAAGGACGTTTGCTTAAATTCAAATATTAATAATTTGGCAAAAGATTACATAATAAAATGTAAGCAGTTTAAAAAACCTAAACAAAAACATAAAAGTTAAGTTTGTAGCAATTGGTCACATGTCTGTTTAACATTATACACAGCAGCAGAGCAATAGGTGAGTAATTGATGACTGTTTTTAAAAGTAACCAAGCCTCTTGCCCCTTGGCCTCTTACCTGGAGAGGAGGGCCTGTATTGGACAAGCACCAAATCGTTTCGTGATGTTTTATCTCACGAACAAATGCTATGACCCCTGAGCATCAAATAGCTTTCTGTCTTAATTCAAGAGAAAGATTCCAAGGACGATAATGTTAAAAGGGATGGTTGTGTTTATTTGCGTGCTTTTTCATGCCGGTGGCTATGCCTTGAGTGAACAAACACACAGCCCTTTTTCCTGACAGCATTCCCTTTCAGTTTAGCTCACTGATAGCCAGTGATTGTTGTAAAAAGACAACAAATGTGTTGGTTTTTTCAAATGTTTCCATTTTTTTATGCGCTTCCTTTGAATCATGTTTCACCTGGATTAATAAATTCTGTTGAACTTCATCCTGCCTTAATGTTTGACTTTCAGTAGCAGTTATTTTTAGTCAGCGGTAAAGGCAATAAACATGGGTGTGGGGCACTGAGTAATAACACAAGGTTGTGACGTTGTAGCAGTCAGCTAAATGGGTCTAAAGGTTTCACATATAAAGATAAAAAATGGGTGGTTTTCATTCTGTTATGTGAGTTCATAATCACACAATTTCTCTCATTTGCTTCAGAACATTTGCTGATAATCAGCAAAAACCCAACAATTACATTTCACAGGATTTTACCTACTACTTCATTTTAACCTCTGATTCCAGCACATTATGTTTAACTGCAGCTAACTTTTTCATCGATGGACTGGATAGATGATTTATTTATTTTATTTAATTTTTTAGTTGGTTGGTTGGGTAGAGTTGGCAATGGGGAAGCAGTGTTAAAGTAAATATAAAGTAAAACTAGACTGTATAGGAGAGGAATGTCACGGAGTCTCTCGCTGTAGAATGTGATGCACAAATTGGTACATGTACATTTTTAGTAATTGTGAGGATTAAACCTTTAAGGTATTTTTAATCTTTTTTTTTCCTGGGCTAAACCTAAATCTTCAGCCCCCAATGTTCAAAAACACCCTTTTCTTCTCAAAGTCTCTCACACTGTGCTCCAACAGGCCACCAAAGGGGATTCCCAGTACAATGTGACCAGAATGAGCTCACCCCAACCCCCCCAATAAAAGCGAGATCATGTGTTTTGTGTTTTCCGTGTCTTATCTTTGTCATCTGCTCACTCTCTCTCTGTCATGCACCATGATAGAAAAAGAGTAGGGGCCCTCTCAGTAAAGAAATGCAGCAAAGCGTTAGTGTATGACCAAACAAATGACGACTCTTTATCTTATCAAATAAACTTGCCTTGCCTTGCCTTATCAGAAACGGTTTAAGTCAAATTAGGGCTTCTTTTTCTTCACTCATCGCCACATGAGAGAGTTATATGAGCCATAACCTGTAACGCTACTGGGAACAAGGAAGAAGGAGGAAGAAATCAGTTTATTCTCTGTTTGTTCCTTATTTTATGCACAATCCATCACCTCAGTCAACAGGTTTAACAGGTAACATGCTTGAACTTTGAGCAGCTAGAGCGCTCTGATTTGACTGAGCAATCTTGGGATGCCATCTTGTGGCAAAGCAATCTACACGCCTGATGATTGACTTGCAAACTGCACACAGGCCAGGCGATGTCGTCCTAGAACCGTGGAGACTGCATACAAACAACGCATTGTAACGCATCAGTGTAAAGTAATACGTTTACGCGTGGATTTATCATTAGATAGATAGATAGATAGATAGATAGATAGATAGATAGATAGATAGATAGATAGATTTATAAAAGCAGAAAGCTTTGACCATGTTAAGGCTCCCTTCATATCTGACTAAAGCATTAATTAATTAAATCGAGATTATTATTCTTATTATTATTACATTAGCACCTAAAACATCTTTTTTATTTAAAAAAATGTAAAAATTTGGCCTTTATGGTCTTTACATATGCATATTAAGGCCCTTGACAGTGTATTTTTAATAAACCGTTGAATTTCTGTGGGTAATAATTGCTGAACTACGTAACACCAAAGACAGTAAAGCCAATAAAAACAAATTGCACTAATTTCCATTGCAAAAATATGTTAACAAGACCGGTGATCATCTGCAGTGAGTGTCATTGTTTGTCTGAGCTGGGTGTTCCCCGGGGGGCGTGTCCCGCACCTGAGCTCTGCGTGCTGCACACAAAATGAGGCAGCCAGAGCAACAGCTGTCAGTAAGTCTTTTCTGCCCCTCGCCTGTTTTCATCGGCTTTGAATGATCAGTGGGGAAGAAGACCCGACTCACTGGGCCCTCTGACGTTACCCAGTAGACTAGAGATGGCGAAGAGGAGTTCAACCAGAAAGTCTCTGAAAAGTTTGTTCTCCAAGAGCGAAGCCAACTTGGACGAATCGGTGGAGAAGGATGTGCAGAAAAACGAAGGGGAGAAGAAGAAGTTCAAGTTGTTCAAATTCAAGACAAAGTCCAAGAAGGACTCTGAGAAGTCAGCTAATGACAGCCAGAAGGTGCTCAGGTATGCTTACCCAGTGCCGTGATGTTGACTCAGTGACCTGTTTTCATGCCTGCATTTGCTGTATTGCTCAAGGGGTAATAAGCAGCTTCTGACGCTTTAAAGAGCAGCAAAGCTTCAGATAAACTTTAGTTTTCAGCAAGTAGCCTGCGCCTGCTGTTTCCATTGGTAGCCTAAATGAAAAGTCCAAATTAAGCAATCCTCACTGCTGTGGAAAAAAAAAAGTTGAGATGTTTCTAGACTGTGAGCTTTTGGGCAAACATCCCAATAACTTTTGAAATGGGTAGTACACTTAAATATAATTATAGAGCCACAAGGGACTTTAGAGTTGGATAAAAGTAAGAGCATACTTAGCTTAGCACTGTCCCCTTCAGCAGAAACATGCTTTTTGCATATTTGTCCATAGTCTTATGATATGGCATGCTGGAAACTGATATCGAGCTTGCATGCAAAAAATAAATAAATTCAGCAGCAAAACGTTTGCATGTGTCCTCAGTTTGTAACTTCCAATAATTCAAATCTGGTGCTTAACTAGGCCATTTCACAAGCCCCACCCCTTTTTGAGGCAAAGTTCTGTTAGAAAAATCACCTTGAAGCTCAAATTCAATCTTCAGATGGAGTGTTTCATTTTACCATTATCTGATATAATGCAGAATTCAAACCAGACGAAAATAATCAAATGGAAAGGCGTCCAGTGTAAACCTAGGTTTTTTTTCTATATTGTTAGTTTAGACTTTTCTGTCAGGGCCTCCCTCACAGGCCCATTTTATGCTGTCTATTCATAAATTATAGCTGTGCATGAGACCCCAACGGTTTCAGGAGTTCCAAGTCATAAAAAACAGGATATGTTCATTTTATTCTCCAGGGTAAACATTGACTTAGTTGATCTGGTTGGTAGATTTCAACCTTACCTTGAGGTCTTAGGTGTTTCATAGTAGGTGGCAGGTAGCAGAATAAAATGTGTGAATGGTGATTTTGGTCACAAATGTTTGCAAGGCAATAAACAAGACATGCTTTAAAGCTGTAAGGATGTATAAGTCACCATTGGGTGTGCATATAGACACAGGTGGGGTGGAGGTTAAGCTACTAATCACAGGCCAGGACAATAGAATCATATTGTTCATGTGTTTGTAGACGAGTGCCAGTGACGGTTTGTGTTTGCACAGAGAAAAATAAACAGCGAGCTGACACTGTGACTGCCTTTGCACATGGAGGTTATGCAAGGGTAAAGTTTTTAAACAATGCATAAAAAAAATCATGCATCATTCAAAAATAATAATAATAATAATGGATTGCATTTATACAGCGCTTTTCGGGGCCCTCAAAGCGCTTTACAATTCCACTATTCATTCACACACTGGTGGAGGCAAGCTACAGCTGCCCTGGGGCAGACTGACAGAAGCGAGGCTGCCATATCGCCAGTAGGCGGTAGGGTAAAGTGTCTTGCCCAAGGACAAAACGACCGAGACTGTCCGAGCCGGGGCTCGAACCGGCAACCTTCCGATTACAAGACAAACTGCCAACTCTTTGAGCCACGATTGCCCTGATAATCAATCAAATATTGCAGTAGTGTAAACATAAAGCAGAATGAAACATATATTCAGGTCAGTCTTGGTAGTCTTTTATCCACTGATTGTCTATACGAGCCACATCTAGAAATCATTTTATAAACTATTAAGTGCAGAATTACATTACATTGTTTTGCTGTGAATGAAAGGATTTTTTTAAATTGTTGACACTGTGGATGGTCAACCAAGATAGACTTGTTTCCAGATGTAGACTGAATCTGTTTTTGTTATTAGTTTGAGGATTTTGTTTTAATCCATGTTCCAGATTTTATCTATCAAGACTTGAGGATTTCATCATCTAAGAAATAAATCTTCATTTTATTGTTTGTTTTGACTCCCATCTCTTTTCATAAAGTTCAAGGGTGAGGTCAAAGTCACACTGGATGTGTTGGAAACCTTACCACCAGTGTATTACGTTGCAGGAAACTTGAAGTTCCAAACAAACCACACACACCCACTCTTTAGGTTGTCGCGCTCTTTTGTGGCTTTATGGATTAGTGGAAGTTCTGTAGACAAACCTGCCACTCCACATGCCTGTTGCATTGTCATGAAACTACAAATCAATTGGACACACAAGCTACACTATTGTATTTGGTGATGCATGCTGGTAACATTTATGTCTCAGCACAAGGGTGTTTAATACATCCAGCTGAGTTCACAATAAGTCACTGTATTGTTGAACCTGTTATGTCTGTTCCAGAAGAGTAAGCAAGGTAAAACTCAATGTGTGTTGAGTTAAGAATGCTGTATTTTGGCAGTGGGTTTTTTTTCTTCTTCTTCTTCTTCTTCTTCTTCTTCTTCACACCACTGCATTAAATTGTATAACAAAGTGCTGAAAAATGGATCAGTCAGAGAAGGCCTTGTACTTCAAACCAAGGATATGCTTTGAGCAGTGCATTGCTACACAATGCTGTTTAAGTCATTCATACGTGCATATTTGTTCTATTCAGTCAGTTCTTGGTGATAAAGGGGCATTGATTCCACTTGACAAGGACAGTCTAGTTGATAACTTCAAATAATATTTCAGAGGTAAGATGTCAAGAATGGGAGGTTTTCTGCAGCTCTTATTGGAAACGTGTTTTCACAATGAGATCAAATTATTGCTAATTGTTGTGCATGATGAGTTTGGGCATTGTTTATTTATTTTGTCTTTTATGGTATTTCCTGTGACGGCGAGAGCTTTGCAGTTTGTCCAGAGAGGGTAACAACACACAGGCAGTAGCATAGAATGCTTTTGATAGAACATTGATAGTAGGACAACAGCAGCTTTTGAGGGATGTTATTTTTCCTGAGGATTCACAGGAAATGAAGTCTCTGCTGAGCCTTCTTTGCCAGCTCCCCTTTGTACACACCCCAGGACAGGTCCTTGTGATGTGAACTCCCAGGAAGTGGAAGTCCAACCCCAACACCATTGCTGTAAAGTGGTTTAATGTCTGTTTTCTTTTTTTCTGAAATCCACAACAATCTCCTTGGTTTTGGTTGTGTTCAGTAGCAGGTTGTTGTCCCTGCACCAACCTGTCATCCACACCACTTTGTCCCTTTAGGCAGAATCACCCCTACTAGAAATGACATCACAGTGTTATCGTCTGCAAATTTGACAATGGTGATACTGTGATGAGTGGGGGAGCACAGTCGTAGGTGTACAGTATGAAGAGCAGGGGACTCAA
Organism: Copadichromis virginalis; assembly: GCF_057382275.1. Taxonomy (NCBI): domain Eukaryota; kingdom Metazoa; phylum Chordata; class Actinopteri; order Cichliformes; family Cichlidae; genus Copadichromis; species Copadichromis virginalis. The sequence continues at coordinate 10,832,935 of NC_140638.1, forward strand.
ATGTGTCATGCGGGAAATCGAATCAAATGTGGGAGGGATGAAGGACATATGATCCAGACCAGTCTCTCAATGCACTTCAGCACCAGGGTGAGCACTACTGGCCGGTCATACAGGCAGGTTGCAGTAGATTTTTTTTTTTTTTTTTTTTTTTTTTTCTTCTTCCCTTTTTTGGTAAGGGGACTGTGATGGGTGGGACACCTCAAAGCGAGCAAAGAAGTGTTTCAGCTCCTCTGCTGCCGTTTCTAAAGAATCAACAGCCAAATTTAAAAAAACTCTCTCGCTATATGTTGGGTTTTTTGTTGTTGTTGTTTTTTCCTTTCCCAGATTGAAAATTGTGATGGGTCATGTTGTTGGACTTCATCAGAGTTCTCAACACCTCCCATGCCAACAATTGTGAGAGTAAATGTTATCCAAAATTTGAGAACTGGTCTTCCAAATAACTGTCAACACTACACTTCTTTGGATCTTTATCAGTACACTTGCCACACAAACATGGATTTTATTTATTTATGTTTTTAAACTGTGGGATGTTTTCCTGCAGATGACAAAGAAACCGTTGTTAACGCTTTTATTGTGTCTGTATTCTAAAAAGTGCGTGATTGTGGTGATGAGCATCAAATGGTGATAGCTGTGTATTCTAAATCAGCGGTCCCCAACCTTTGTTGCGCCACGGACCGGTTTAAGCCCGACATTATTTTCACGGACCGGCCTTTAAGGTGTCGCGGATAAATACAACAAATTAAAACTAATACCGGTACCGAAAAAAAGATTTATTCATAACACACGTGAAAAGACCCAGGAAAACAGAGTTGACGATCAAAACGATAACAAAATAACGCTGAAAACCGATTTAAAAACCCTGAAAACCATACATTTCACACCTGAGCCTCAACTCTCGCGGCCCGGTACCAAACGACTCATGGACCGGTCCGAGGCCCAGGGGTTGGGGACCGCTGTTCTAAATAACACAACAGTTAAACATGAAGGTGTTATACTTTAAAAGAGGTGCGTTAAAGTGGTGATGCCAACAGCTGGCAATAAGGCTCTCTTGAAATACTAGCAACATGTTTGTTTCGGTGTGGATTAATGAATAATCAAGTATTCATTTACAGTGTTTACCCACTACTAGGTGGTTTAATAAGAGCAGGTATTACTTTCTGATTTGACACTGCATGCACACAGAGCATTAGAATAAAGTTTCACATAGACAAGACCATGAACATTAAAAAAAAAACAAAAAAATAACATGAACTTCCAGATGTAGTTTTTACATAGTAAAAGGATCAAACTTATAAAGGCTCAGTAACCCAGGCACCGAAATAATGCATTGGCATTGTACATAATAATTAGGTCATCCAGGCGAAAGACGGACAAGCTCCTACCATGTTTATTCGTCCTCCATTCTGCATGTCGACAGTTCACAACAATCATTACAGGCAGTAGGACTTGGTCAGACTTTGGTGAAGTTTGAACACAGTGATAACCTGATGGCTCAAGATGGAATCATTTCAGGGATTAAAGATTATGTTCACAATTTAATGAGAGTAAAATTGTGAAATATTCAACACTAAGGAATACAGGAAATGTAATTTGGCCAAAAAGTGGATTGCATTTTTGTTCTACAGGCTTGAAATATGTGGTGTAATGAAAAAGTGTAGTTTTCATAACCAGCTAGTATAGAAGAAGCCCTCATTCTCTTCACTCAAAAGTGACACGGTGAAGGACTAACGAGTATCTAGTACTAGCAGTATAAAAGTTATTTTTGTTTCTGAAATGTTAAAATTATGGGTCATCTAATGGAACTGTAGAGTAGTGGGTCATTGGTGACTACAGAGTAAAAAATGATACCCGTGTTTGTGTATGGGGTTAGCTTAGAAGACTGGGTGGGCAGGTAAATAACTATGATTTAAAGACTTCATGCTGAACTAAGCTGATCACCACCCATCTAACAATTTACCATATAGATGTGTTAAAAATGTGAAACTCTTCCTTTAAAGTAGTAACTATTTTTGTGTGTTTGCTTCAGGACTTTAGTAGGTCTGATTTTTATCTCTTAACACTCTCACATTGCACAGCACAGACAGACAGAAAGTACAGGAAGCACTTTGAACTTCATCAAAGGAAGACCTTTATTTTTTTTTCCATTTTTTTTCCACAAGTCTAAGCTGTGGCATTTTCACACGGTGAAAGGCTTTGCACATTTTTGGGTGTCTTGTGTGTTGATATGTAAACAGCATTCACCCGGGGGCGAAGATATGACTCATCTTCTTGTTCTAGGACATCTGTTCTACCAGAAACTACTCCTGTGTCTCAGATACTGCAGTGGTTAGTTACTTGACTGATTCTTGGGTTGCCAACCACAGGGGGGAGAAAACAAAACAAAACAAAAAAAAACCCTTTGTGTGACTAAGGCAGCCTGAGCATATCAGCTTTTATCAGTAAAACTACAAAAAAGACTGAGCAGTTTTCACCCAACTCTACAGTACACATAAAGGCCAAATGCATATTCATGCATACTTGTGGCAAATAAGTGTGTTTGGATTAGAAGAGTTTCAACACAGTGATCTATAAATTGTGACAGCTCCACGTGTTTGCTTGTCATTTGGCTTCTTGTCTGAGCATCCGGTCGTGTAAAGCGGAAAAATCCTGCGCATAAAGAGACCTTTGTTGTGCTTGTTTAATGAAGTGACAGCTTGTGATTATTGATGGAGCTTCTCTGTTGACTTTGAAGCCTTTGTAGCGGTACATGAATTAGAGGCCGTGCTGATGACCGAACAAAGGCAGCACCTGTCGCTCCACTTGGTTGGTTGGTCCAATTGGTTAATAATTCAATTCAATTAAAAAAACAACCTTTTTTCTTTACAGTGTTTTTTTTTTTTTTTTTTTTTTTTAGGTGTCAGCGTACGTTTTTAAGTACGTCATCTATCCTAATGGCCTGATTTACCTTTGTTCGCAACATTGATCTCAGTTCTAAGAAGCACCAGCTCACTTTCTGTGTAGCCGGTTCTGTTCAGCATTCCATTAGCAGTGATTCACTGTTTCATTTTGTTAGGCAACAAAAATTGCACCCTCTGTAATGCACACACTGGATGGCAAACAATAAATCTGTCAATATATACATACACACAATAGTACATGAGTTACATAAACCTCCTCATAGTTTTGAGCATAGCCTATAATTTACTTTGTTACACTGTAAGTAGTACAAATTCTGTAATTGGGGTCAGTCAATCATGGATATTCTTTCAGCATATTTCCGATCCATTCACTTTTTAATTATTTTTTTTATTTTTATTTTTTTAAACTTTTGTACTCCTCAGAGCTGTTGCGAACAGTGAGACCGCAGACGACGAAGAGCCCGCTTCTGACAACAATGACCCAGACAGCAAGCTGCCTCCTGTTTATGCCACCGCACCTAGGGTTAAGGTCAGTGAAGATGTCGTAACTAGTGAGCTCTTTTTCACATGCAGTTATTGGAAATTTTGTATATTCTATTTATTTTCTGGTAACTACACTGAGAAACTGTGTATTATGTTACATAAAGATAACATTGTAGTCAGCAATTTATAAAAAAAAAACAAAAACAACAAGTAGTAAACTATACCAGCTGTAGGAGGGGGAAGAAAACAAATACTTTGGGTTCATTAATATGTGGTGCTGATACAAACATCCCTGTGTGAAAGGTTTGTCAGGTGTGTGGGGTTTTTTTGGGGGGGTTTTTGGGGTTTTTTTTGGTTTTTTTGGTTTTTTTAAGTCTTGCATATTTAATTTCAAATCTCCAGTTTTTCTTTTGTTTTATTGCTTCTCAGCTTTTGAACCCAAATATAAGCAGGAGATTCGTTTTGATATTTCTCCCTAAACCTGCAGTGTCACGGCTCTGAATAAAGTAGGATAATGTTAGACAGCCACTATAGACGACGAGTGTTTTGTCAAACTTGGCAACTGAAAGCTCATGGCTGACTGCCCAACATGCAACAAGTTTAAAGTCACCACTCTGCCCTGCCCTCAGATGATCATCATTATGAAAAGTGTTACCAGTTTCCTCATAAGATGTTATCTGCACCTCATTTGTTTCCGGCAATTCTCTATCTCCACCTCCCTTTTTTTTTTCATTTTAATTTATTGCTGTAAATGAGAAACTTTCACTATTATTTTTTTTTTCCACATAGGAAACTGCACAAGGCTCTACAAGGCTGTAAATTACCCAGAACTAAAGACTGAGGGTAAAAGCAGGATGTTCACATGAAATGTGATAGAGCCGACTCAAACTACAGTTTCACTTTTATGTATCACACGCAAGTAATCCTAGATGATACGTTTCCTTTTTTGACACAAGTTTGTGAATAAAATCCAGTTGTTGCTGTATCTTTAAATCTTCCCCTCTCGGATTGCAGGACAAATCTAAAGTTTTTCTCTGAGCAGTCAGAAATCGGAAACTTGTCTCAACAAGAAGTTTCTTGGGACCAGATTTTTTTTTTCTTTTCTTAAACATATATAATGCTACCTCATGAGCCCTTCTTCAATGCTGGTTCTATGCCAGCTGTGTTTTACTGCATAGCTCGGGGTCTTATTTTACAGAACGATGCTTCTCATAATGATTCAAATGTGCACTGTACATGTCAGTACAGTCTTGTTGATGGATTATTAAATTCTCAACTGAGTTATCCCTATAAAAGTGAGCCCTGCTTATGATCTAATCCCTGTATATGACTACTCACAATAGGGCATCAACTCTCTAGAGGCCCTCATGTTAATATAATGAAGAAGGAAAGCAAGTGGAATTTATCACCAGAAGAGGGTGCTAGAAGTTTGCTAAGCAGCGTTGTGGTGAAGATTAAGGCCTGGCAGCAGAGTAGGTTAACATTGCTGATGGATGGGAACATTTCTTTGACTGCAGAACATAATGCGCTTCATTATCAAATAAGTCTGAAAAAAGACTCTCGTTTCCCCACCAGGCGCTGCACTGTTTGCCAGAAATGTCCAAAGGTTAAGATAGACTTATTCCATAAGTGTAGAATGCATAAACAGTATTATGAGCATGTTGGGAACTCTGACATGCAGTTGCTTATTCGTTATATACATTGTCTCCCTTGGTTTTTTTCATCTAATATAGAGGACTTGAAGCTTTTTTTAAATTGTATTCATGGAGATATTTAGCTGAAAAAGAAACGCTTATTTCCTTTTTAATTTAATTATAAGTCGAGCTGAGATTTTTGGATTCGCACTGATTTGAAATAACAAAGAAAGATTTGTCCTACCTATAAATATTTCAGCCTTTTAAATCTTAATCTCCCTATAGATTGTAGAGTTTTGTTTTCTGTGGTTGTCCACATTTTTACGTAAAGTATTATTCTGATAACATAGCTTACTTAACATATGAGACTTCACATTTAGGAGAAACCACTGACTCGACTGAAACTTTATTTAAATCTCTATTTAGATGCTTTATTAGCTTCTCATACTTTCCAAACTCTCCCTCAAAGAAAGAATGCTAACAGGCACACCCAGTTTGGTATCTCACTGTTGTCTGATAGAAAGTAATGACTTCTACTTTCCTTTCTCACTCGTGATTGACAAAACATAACCACTAGAAGAGCATCACCACTTCTGACTCAATGTTTCCCTAGACAAGCCCGCAAAAAATATTATTAAAGTATTTTGATGCTCTACTTTTGAAAGTTTGACTTTTAACATAATAAATGGATTTATTTTTGCTTTGTTTGGCAGCGTTTTTTGTTTTTTGTTTTTTTTTAAAATTATAGTTCTGTGAAATTATAGGATCCGATTATTTTTTTTTTTTTTTTTTTTTTTTTTTTTTTTTTTTCTCTTGCCCTCAGTTTCATTAATCATAATAGTTTAATCAGCAGTGCTGTTGCTGGTGATTTAGCTAACCATGTTCTACTAGTTTTTCATTCCTCTCAGGGTGGAGCAGCTTTTAGGAATGAAGTTAGGGTGTCAACTCACTTTCTTGTTTACAGTATAATTGAGTAATATCCTCATTCTTACCATTGGAATACACAGTCTAGGGATGGTTTCTAATTAACATGTAGCAAGGGATTATAATATGTTTGGTATGTGTTTTCTTTGGTGAAGGGTAGTGTTTGAGCAAGGTATGTTGCTTTTAATGGCATAAAGCCATACAAGTCTCATGCATAGAGATTTGTAGTTACACCTCGTGTATTTTGTTAACAAATTCTTTCCTTTTGCATTAAAGAGCATTTTACACTCCATCCTTACTTCCTGTACTTTTGTCTTTCTAAGGCCAAAGCGTTAAGCTACTCAGAGATGGACCTACGTAAGCCTAAGAGGTTTGCAACCATTTCATTTGGTATTAGAAAGAAGAAGAAGAAAGATGAAGAGAATATGTCAAAGAGCACTTTTGGTCTTCCTACCCAAGGCATCGAGGAGCAGGAAGAGGTAACAGTGAATCAATATTGTAGGTTTTTGAAAAATTGAGTTTGTTTAAAATCACTAAGAGCAATTTTGAAGGAACATATCTGTCCTGATAATACTTTTTGTATTGCTATGTGCTAAATTTATTGGGTTTCTTTTTTTCAGCTCGGTCTCATAGCAAATTGTGAAATGATCATATAATTGCACTCATATTCATGGGCATGAATTGTTGAATATGCTGTAAAAGAAGTAGCTGCTGTTGTATTTAAAGCCAAACCATGAACTTTTTCTAAACCAAACCCGGTAATTTTTAATTCCTAACTCCAACCAAGTAATTTGTTTTAATGCTAAAGTATTAAAACATAAAAACAGAATCAATCTGCCCATCTATTTGCTTACATTTATTCAACTCGGTGGGGTACACTCTGAACAGGTCGCTAATGCACAAATGTGAAAATCTATGTCTATAACTCAATCTTGGGTTGCTGGTGAGAGTAGTGAAATGCTGCATCACCTACCCCTCCAGCTTCATAATGTGAAACTTTAATAATGATTTTTGTTTACATGGGTACAAATCATTGCGTAAAAACACAGATCTGTCAGGTTAAAACTGTATTGTGTATTTCATCAGTTAAAGTATAACTAATCTTCTTCTAGACACCTGTGGAACGGGACCCAGGGAACAGAAAGAAGTTCAGTATGTCTCAACCAGAGCTTGACAGCGACAGTAAATTTGACATCCCTTCACCTCCCCCTGTAGCTGCAAATGAAACTGACTCGTACTTCACTCTTTCGGCACAGTCCCCGTCAGTCCCAGTTATCACTGTGAACACCCAACAAGAATCAAAGGGCCCTCTTACGAATGCCTCTGATCTTTCGGATGTGCAGAGGCAAACCCTGAGAGCTCCAATTGCTTCCATTCCTGAGCTGCAACTTGATGATACCGGCTCACTGGAGGAGAAAGAGAACATTCCAGTTCACGACAGCTCAAGCAGAAATGATGTCAAATCAGCTCTTCTGATAGCTACTTCAGAAACAGCTTCTGTTGTTCAAACCCAGGCTGAACATACCCTTCTAGCCAGCCAGCCACCAACTGTGCTTGACAGTTCAGCTTACGAAGCAGCAACTGTCGCCTCGGGCAATAATTCTTATGATTATATCCCCCAAGAAAATGAATCCACCAGTGGGACTTTACCACATCATCAGTCTGATGCCCCTGACACAGTTGACAGTACAATTTCAAATAGTGAGTCCTCCCTGACAAGTGTTGACAACAGTAACTACACCACTGTTACAGGGCCAAGTCCTGATCCTCAAAATGACAAGTTAGCTAGCAGTGCAGACTCTGCTGCCAACCATCATGAAATCTTCATTTCTCACACTGAGAGGTCTTTTCCTGAAAATGCCAAGAGTGTCAGCACAACCTCAGCTGTTAGCAGCGAAAGCAGCACTGCTCCCATCCATCAAGATAAAGTTTATGGAGCTCTGTACGAGTCACTTTTCCCCCAGAATTTTAACTCTGAGGTAATCTCTTCACTCCTAAGCCCATCATCTCATATCTGCACTGATAAAAGACTTCTTGACACCAAAACAGAATTTGTCATTGTCAAAACCCACGATGAAAGTCATGCAGAAACAAATACTCAGTACTCCCAAACATTAACTTCTCGTGATCTTGACTTGGCTGCTGGCAGAATGATTGATGCTCCTGATGGGTCGGCCTCCATCGGTGAAATAAAGGGAAGCTCTTTTGGTGAGAGCTCCAGAGTTTCTGCTTCTCAGATTCAAACAGTCCCAGAAAACCAAAACAGATATGTGCCTACCTC
>NC_140638.1:10846153-11053653 GCF_057382275.1 Copadichromis virginalis
GCACTTAAAATAACAACAGGTTTCTGATGAAGAGGTGTGAAAGATGAGCAAGGCATTTAGCCAGCCCCACCTGTCGTGCATTCTTTCTGTGTATTGAAGTCGGGTGAGACGTGCATTTCCACTTGTGATGACTCTTAGGGACCTCCTATTTATGAAATGCAGTTTATCTATTGAAAAAAAAATTTTCTCTGTAAAAATACAGTTTTGATATCTGCTGTATTATTTTCCTACCTTTGTCCAAAACTGAGGGCCCATAGGACTGTTTCTGGTGAGAGTATAACCAAAGCCAGTCGAGCTACTTATGTCTTTAAACTAAACCATGACACTGGCCTTTCCCTTTTGTTTTCCTTCCACATGTGACCATCTGACAGCTTAGTTGAGACATCCATAGAATGTCAAACTTGTGGAGAATTCACTTTGTTGTAAATGACTGGAACATACTCGCAAAACCACACCTTGACCTGACAGAAGTGATCTTTCCTCAGTTTAAATGAACATGTTAGATAAAGAGTCTTCAGCGATTTCATCTCAGGTGTGTGTGTGCCTTCCTATAACATACTATACTTATGCTGATATGCCAATCTGAAAACAGTTTTTAAATCTGGACAAGTGGAATAAATTTAGACAGTCTAGATTAAGTCAATAGATATTATCTTAAGTTCAAAGGCTAATACAAGCGTAAGTTTATCTTTAGTATCTTGCTTATCAGTTTTATCTTGAGGAGAATTTTAGTAGTTCAATCATTTAGACAGTCCAAGAACAGAAAACCAAAAACGCCTTCAGCATATGGAAGGCGTTACACCTCTGGTCCTTTGCAGCTTCTCATGTAAGCTGGCTGTAGGTTGGGTGTGTGTTTTTTATTATGCTAGATCGAGTTCATCTGTTTGCACAAGACTTAAACTGGCAATCATTCAAGGGCACCATTTATAGGCTTTTACCGCAGATGCACTGTCTCTCGGAGTAAAGTCGAGGCCTTTTGGGTGCAGATATTTGTCAGTTTCAGACTGCGATACTTTATACTTTATACTTTTTTAATTTTTAATTTATTTTTATTACTGAAAGAAGCTACATTCCTGTCAAGAGATCATAAGGTTTCCCAAGAAATTATACAGAGGGTAGTGATGTTCTTTGATATTTGGTGTATGATGAAATGTGGCTGATTGTTGCAGGCCCGCATGAAGAAGTTTAGGATCACTGCCAGACTCTTCAGCCACCTTTCTTGACACCTTTATAATTATCATCCTCTACACTCTTGTTTCTAAAGAAACCTTTATGTCCCCTTGACAGGAATCTCCGTGTTTATGCAAAACAATAGTTAAAAAGCATTCCTTTTTTTCCCATAAATCTTCCCGCTTGAAGGATTGAGGTTTGAGACTGACAAATGCTGCACCTAAAAGGTCCACAGCTAATGTGCAGCTCTCTTAAGCCCCCACAACAACATTTCAGTTGGGTTGAAGTCGGGACTTTAATTGGACTGTAACAACACCTTGGGATCACTGTCCTGTTGCACCATCTAATTTAAGCCAAGCTTTAAGCTGTCAAGACCGCAGGTCTGGCACTCCACAGTCCCTTCTGTGCATACTACTTGCCATTTCTCATGCCTTGCGTAAAGCTGCTGCTGCTACCTCTGCACTGTAAAATCCATTTGTTTACTTCCTGCTGATATTTCACATGATGTGATTAAAGTATTTTAAATTTCTGTATTCTTACTAGTTTAAAAAAATATGGGAAGAAAAAGAAATACATCTATAAAGTTACACAAATTACACCCCATCTATGTAGAAGCACACATGCGGTATCAGCTTCTTGGTACATGTTGATGAGCTCTGTGTGGTGACATTTGTGAGCCTTGCTCTAATGTTTTGGCTTAATTTTTGTGACTGGACCCGCATCAAACTAAAACAATTCCCAAAGCTTTTAAACTAAAACTGGATCAGCAGTATTTCCCAGCGTTGTCTTTCAGGGTTTCTAAAATTCTAGAATGCCTAAGTAGTGGGAATTCACCAAGTAAATTATTTTGGATATGTGTGCACACATAGATGCACACTTGAAACCTGCAACAGTATTGCAACATTTTAAAATCACCATTTAGTTTGACCTTTAAGACCATCTCCACCCCACATTGTAGAAGAGCAAATTGGTTGAGTAATTCACCGTATTGCTGTGACTGTATTCTTGTGACCTTTTTAAATAATCATCCCTGCTATTGCAGTCATGCACTACTTTGTCTGAAACTGTAAAAAAGCAAAAAACAACATTTGCACATGAGAGTAAACACCATTTATAAATGAGCCTCTCCTCGTGGTCAAAGGTCAAATGAGTCACTAACAGAGGATCAAGTCAGATTTACTGCTCGACTTATGAAAGCTGTTTGATATTTAGTTTTGTTTCCTTGAACAACATTGATAATTGTTGTAGTTGTGCTTTTAGTCATAACTAGTATGCCCTGTTTGGATGGGTATAGCCATGGGATACAGACAACGGTAAAAATACATTCTTATAACTTTGATTTAAAACAAACAAACAAAAAAAAAAAAAACTCTCACATCTCAAATCTAAGAGAAACAACCCTGTAATTGGAGAAATGCACAGTAAATGCATTTAGTCATTAAGGATTTCTTTTCCCACACTAACTGAATCTTAATTCTTGAGAAATTGGTAAGATCTGTTGCTTCGTGAAAGTATAATTAAGTATAAAATCTTTTCTTAAAGGGATACTCTTCAGTATTTGACCTTTTCACATGGATAATGTTTGGGAAGCTTAAAGAGTTTTAAATTAATTATTAAAAAAAAAAAAAAAGAGGGAAAACTGACCAAAGTTAAAGTAGCAGAGCCTGAGCTACAGTGCTTAACAAAGTTATGAGACCACCTGTCATAAAAACAAGTTAACGCAAATATTTCAAAAATCTTTCAAAAGCTTGTTTAAAACAAAAAATACAGAGAAGCATTTGAAACTAAATAACAAAATACATTTTTTATTGCAAAATTTCCTTAAAGATTTTATCATGAACATTGTGCGTTTTTAATGGTATGAAAAAGTTTATATTCTTCTAAACACGTCTTTGGCGTTTGAATTGTTCTCTGAATCAACGGCCTGTCTCAGTTCCTACACAGCGCTTTGTAGTACTTACATTTGAGTGTTCTTATCTAATGTTTATATTGAAATGTGGATAACTTTGCTGGCTCTAAAGAGGTTGTTGGTGCAGGGTATATTCTGTAAAGTATTCAGGTCAATTGAATACCTCAGCTGAATGCATTTTGCTTAGGGTCATTTATATAGTACTTTTTTTAGCAGATATAAAATGGGGAACCAAAATTTGTGACATGTTTTGCAAACTTGGACGTTGCATGCTAGTCAAGATAAGCGATATTGCTTTGTATAATTTGCATTGTTGGCATTGTGTGTCCACCACACCCTGAAGACTCTGCCTTGGAGCTCTTTGTATGCTGTGAAACGCTTACCACCTTATTTTCTTTCTGCTATTTGTGTAGATCTTTGACAGCTTCAAGGACCACCGCAGCAAGTTCAGAAAGTCAACAGACGGACGACTGCCAGGAATCGGCTGACAAAATGAATTCAGGCTACCGCAGCCTGAGTACCAAACTGTTAATAAAGACCTCGTCTCTCTCCAAAGAGGATGAAGCCAAACATCGTTTTCGTAAACTATCTCTCATTAATGAGGCTGATGCTGTTGATAATAGACAGGATGAAGTGGACTTTAGCAAAACGAGCACCTCGACTGAGTCAAATGAACCGGATCTTGACTCAGAGTATAAATGGAAAAATAGATTTGAGGGTGTAAGTCAGTATAAACCAAGTAAAACAGAGAATTACACTTTTTCTGACTCCCTGACTTACAATATATCAGACACCTCGTCCAGTAACTCCTCCTCTTCCTCTTCCTCGGCTCTGCCTGACACTACAGCATACACACGCTTCACTGACTCCTTCTCTTCCCCCTCCCTCCCCTCTCTGGAGGAACCTATTACCCTTGGCAACAGGTGGAGTGACAGGAATGAATTTTACCTGAGCCGTGAAAGCAACCCAGTCAAAGCACCAGCAGATGACTGGAGGAGGAGCTTAGTGGAGCAGGAGGAGCCTGGAGCAGCTGCAGGTGAAACACTGGGACGGAGAGAGGGAGGGTCAGAGAGTGTAAAGTCAGCCTGGGAGCCACAACAGCTCCCTGTATCCAGCCTTTCCTCAACACAACAAACCAGCTACAACAACAGTTTGGAGGAAGAGGACGGCGACTCATACCGATTTACTGGGGTGTTCACAGCCACACTTGTGGAGGCTGTCTCTGACCCTGTAGCTACTACTCTTTCTACTCCTCCTGCCTCCCCTGACGAAGACTCCACCAGCCAATTTGACATGGAAATTCTGGTGGATACTTTAAAGAGCATGGGGCCTTCTCTGAGGCAGAAGAGTGTGAGCATACGCACCAACAATGCAGGCCTCGCCTCCTCTCTGCCACCCATTGTGGAGGATGCTCCAAGCCCAGTCTCTTCTGACGTGCCTGACTCCGTGAGCGGTCTCCAAACAAAGATGGAAGGAACAGGCGCTCCAGCCGAGTCCCTCAATGGACTGTATACTCTGCCTGCTGACCTGGGATTGAAGAGGACTTCCCCAAGAGACAGTCGTTCTCCATTGGAACTGATTAGGCAGAATCAGGTATCGTAGACTTAAAATTAATTTCATGAGCTAGAAAATCTTCATGCTGTTTCATTATTTACCTTTATTTATATTGTTTTTATGATTATGTTTTTGCTTATTGTAGAAGTCATGAAAATTGAAATGTTCTTTAAAGCTATAAGCAATTTATAATACACTCCTTATGTGTTTGTTCAGGAATTGTAGTATTTTTGAATGCAACTCATCAAATATGTCAGCACCAAAAATGAAATTGCATTGTTTTGAAGACATAGATCTCATAGGTGAATGCTTCAGAGCTTAGCATAACTATGCATGTGTCATGTCACCTGCAGGATGGACACCCTGGAACAAGAGGTCTCAACTTTCCCTTTAGAGCATCAACTCTTAACAGTACTGTAATGAGAAAATCCTCTGACTCGTCTGAGGATTTAAAATCTCCAGTGCTTAATGGCAATGAAGTACCTCCATCTCCTACCACAAGCTCTCGCCTTGATCACAGTGTCCTCTTTGGTAACTACAAGCCGTCATCCACAGTTCAGACACAAGAAAACGGAAAAGCCCATCGGTCAGTGTTCCGCACCAGCTCCCTACCCGAAACTTTATCTTTAAAAGATCACACGACTGCGGGATTAAAGGGGATGGGTGACCATGGCGCTGGCACAGAGTCAGGTGGATCGCGCTTTGAGCGCCTCTCCTTTCTTATGAATTCCTCATCCTCCTCTCTGAGCGTAGCCGAAGACCTGAACACTCATGTGAGTCGGCCTGCATCTCTGGCCATCGGCTCCCCGCCTGCCAGCAACAGCCCCACTCGCCTCCTCAGCCCAACTGGCTCGATTGACCTCCACAGGCCATTCGCCAACACAGACACTCCTTTATCAATGTTTAGCCAGACCCCTCAGATGGCGATGGGTGTGGGTAGCGGGACAATGGGCACTCCCATCCTGCAGAGGAGCCTGAGTAGTGATGCCGCTGTGGGGGTCCACAGTTCATTGTTCAGCGATGTTAATGGAAAGTCTCAGTTCCAGAGCCAAACAACTGAGCCTGACAGGAACTTACTTTCAAAATACAGAGCCTTCCCCGATGCCTATGTGAGTAATATTACATTTGTGAGAATGCTTTTGTTGATTTGACATTTAAAAATGTAACAATCCAGGCTAAGAAATGATCACATTAGACATGAAAACGTACAGTGTGACCTCTTTATTAAAAAATAACATATTCGATGACACGTTCGTTGAATATTTCTAAGTCTTCGAGTGCGGCTGCTCAAAGTATGCAAACAGTTGCATTAAGTGGAGGGTTGGGTGAGGTGTGAAAGGTTAACTATCCCTTTGATAACAGAATGAGTAAGAAAATCCTATGATTGTGTTTACTTACAGGCAACTCTCATCCATTCTTCTCCCATTGTAAGAAATGACAAAACAGGTCAGCTCACAATAGGTGAGCTTAATGACTTATTATTGTGCACACAACAAATCCAGTTATCTGTGGCTTTTGTTGGCATTTGTATGCCAAACGTGCCATTTAAATAAGCTTCAAAATGGAATTTCTATAGAAAACCAGCAGTGATTAAAGGATGGGCCTGCTGGTGGTTCCAGTGTCATGCAGTGTTAAAACAATCCTTCAAAATGAAATAAATGTTCCTATTTATTATAAAAACATTCTATTTCTCAGTGAAGATCCCAAAGGTCACAGGATAAAGTGCATGTAGGTGAAGACTTTGGTTTATGTATATATGCCTACAGAGCTCATGCCTGAATGTTGGGACACACTCTCTTGTTCATTCTGCCGCATCCTGTTTCCCACCCCCATCGAAACACAAAGCGCAGGATGGTTTTAAGCAGCTGCAGTTAGGAAGCACAACAATTCTATAAGCGATGGAAGAACATGAAGAGTGAAATGTCAGTGTAGGCCTGTGGCATTTGTAGCATCTAACACAAATATCGGCACAAAGTTTGTCCAATTAGAACTCTGAAGTGATCAAAGCTCGTGTAACACAATGTTTGATACTAATATTGACTTCTGATGTGCTTCCTGAGTTGTTGATGTGAGCCAAACTGTGGGGGAAAGATTATTTGTCTAAGACACGAGCATTACTTCAAAAGAGTTTTACACCCACTGATGTATTCTAGTTATTTCTCGTTATCACGTTCTCAAAGAATTAAGGAGATTTCATCCTGCGAACCCTTTTTTGATGTATATTTATAGTCATTTCAACTGCTTAAATAGCCGTGGTATTATTATTATTTTGTTTTTAAATGATCTCAGCTGGGTTCCCCACCCATCCCAGCTATCTGTCTGTTCCTGCAGAGACATGGCCACACCCTGGTTTTTTTTTTTTTTTTTTTTTTCTTCAAACTTGATATTTGATTAGATGAATTATGACAGGAACACATAAGGCGACACCTGTGTGAGAAGAAAAGATGACAGCCGTTATCCCTTCTCTTCCCCAGTTTCTTGTTTGCTGCAGTCGTCAGTTATTTCATTACACGGTCAAACTTTTTTGTTTTGTTTTTAAATATGTGATTTGCTGAAACTGCACATTCCATTTGTGGTAGCTCATTTTATTGGAGAGCAGATCTTGTACCCAGGCTGCAGGGAGGGAAAGGAACAGAAGGTAAAACGTGTCTGTGTGAGTTTGTTTCTGTAGGACATCAAGAAGGCAGTAAACTCTGCAGTCTCCATCGGCGACGTAGCTTTCTGACTTTGAATGATTTGTGGCTTAAGGTTTATAGTGATGTTAACAAAAGAAACGTGTGCAGAGGGCATGCAGAAAAAAAACCATCTGTTATTTAAGCAGGTGCTGCACTGAATGTGCAGCATTTGGCCTTGCTACTAGCCTGAGGCACAATAACAGTTGGCCAACCTAATCGTAATTTACATTTCCATCTTTTTTTTTTTTTCTTAATCAGGATTTTAATTGGTCCACTAGTTTAATGCCACAGCTGCACATGTCGTCTTTTTTTAAGTAGGTTTTTGCAAGTGAAAGTTTTTAATCAGTGATTCTCAATTACTGCTAACTTAAAACTCAAAAACTCCAAATTAATTATGATATGCAGACAATGGTCACCTTTTAACGTACGATATCAGTATGAACTACTGGGTATAATTTATTGTGAAAATGCAAAGCTATTAATTTAAGGAAAATTCTCAAGGGTTCAGAAACTTGAACAGAAAAAACCCAGTCACGTTTGAGTGGGATTACTACCTTCTGTGTTTGTTTTTGTTTGTTTTACTATTTTGTCTTTACGTTTTTTGTTGTTTTGTTTTTTAAGTATGAATACATTTCATCCTTTTTTTTTATTTATTCATGTTTAAAATTTGTTTATTATTATTATTATTATTATTATTATTACTATTACAACAAACATGTTTCTGAATTAAATTAGGTCAGGGACTCTTGAAACCTTAGCTTCAGCTGTTGCCACTCATTGGTCAGTAACATGATCTAGTTTGTAACCGGTTTCCTGCAGAGCTTCCAGACGAGCAGTGAAGTGATACCTCACCACACACCAGTATCACCGAAAACTCTAATTTGCTGTGGCTTCAACCACATTGCAGTCTGTCCTTTTTAAACATTCTAAAACCAATTCAGCTTTAAAAATAATTTATTTAATTACTTGTTGGGTGCACAGCACATTTATTTTTGTTTCCAGTGCAATGTCTTTCTTTGTCATGTGAGCTCATGCTGTAGTTCCAAGTCAGAAGTGTCAAAGGTTCAGTAGAGGAATGTATTCCTCTTTGTTAAAGCTGTCCTTGAATTGTCGTGAAGGATCTTAAGTCTTCTCACATCATCTTTCAGACTTCCTCAGAACCTGTTGAACAAGGTGACAGTACAGTAACACTGTTTGGATTGTGTGGCATGTTTAGAACCTGGGCGTAATAGCGTGTCTAAATCTTACATGCTCGTGGCTTACCAAGGCTGTTTTCTTTTCCCCCAAAGAGTACTTTAAAAAAAAAAAAAAGTAAAAGAAAATAATGTCCTGTGATGTCCGTTTAATCCTTACAATTTTGCTATTTGTCCATAGCTTACCAAAGAGAAGGAACATGGAAAGCTTAATCCTCGTCCTGGAAAGGTGAGTTGGCCACACAAACCGCACTCTTCAGTGAGAGTTGTTTTCACCCACGTGCCTTTTTAGAAACGTGTATAAGCTGACAGCCACTTTTGCCACTAACTTGAACTAGAAAGTGGCTAAAAAGTAATGTCAGCTAGCATATTGAAGTGTAATTTAAAAATTGGGCGTTAAAAGCAGAGCTTTCTTGTGAATCTCAGTCTGTTAACCATTAAGTACACAACACCTTGCTAGTTTACCTGAGGGGGAATAAGTTGTTGTTGCGAAACTGTTTTTCTTGGTAACGTAGGAGCCTACACATCATTTCATAACCATTCTGCAGTAGACGACGCGGACTGTCTGGTTAAACGATAGGATTGTTATCAGATGCTAATAAAAACCCTCCCAAACCTCTTCTGTGGAATTTCTGCCTTTGATTGGTAATTAAAGTGCATACCTACTACACTATTGCCTGTACCATTGTGGCCTTGTGTTAATTTCAGACCTGCTTGTGCTTGTTGCTGGAGAGCTCTTCGATTTTCTCACTGAGGTTACCCACAAATGATTCTTAATAATTGGGGAGGAGCTTCCATTTAGGTTTAGGTTCTCTCCCATGCTGTAGGGCCTTAAAGCTGGATGTCCCAAACATGTCTGTGCTTTAGACTTGGGCAGGTTTTTGTTATTCAATAAATTCCATATATACACCAATATATGCACATCTGTACCTCCATTTTCTCTTGTGATGTGCAAAATTTTATTCCACTTTTTAATGTTCTTGCATAGTTGCATTTCCTGATTATCAACAGAATCTAGAAGTTTGTAATCTCAATACCATATAGTCAGCTTTCTACTCTTTTAGTATTAAACGCCTAAAGGTTAAGGTTGAATATGAAACTGGAGATGATGCCATTCAACAGTGTTGGCTTTATTTTCCTTTGACAATATAAAGGACTCTTCTGCAGCACAGGATAAAGACTGCAGTAATTCTGTCTTTTCTACAGTTTCATCCCAGGTGCTTGCGTAGTATTAAATGACATCTACTGTAATGTTAACACTGATTATATACTCAACGTAATTCATAATTATTATTATTAATATCTGATTATATGACCTGCAGCCTTAAAACATCTGATTTTACAAGTGTACAGTCATGATTTATGCTAACATTTTGTCTTCCTTCCGGCTAGATGTATATTTTTGACCGACCGGGTATGTGCGGCCAAAGGATTGAGGTACACGGTGATGTCATTGATGCTACACCCTGGGAGCTGCAGGAAACCATCTCTATCAGGGTGATCAGAGGAGGGTAAGTGCTGGAAGCATTTATTTATTTATTTCCCCCTTCTCCCATAAAACAAATCCATATGGATCCTCTTGCTGTCGGTAACAGATATTACTTGTTGTCTCGTTTGTATTTTTGATTGTATTTTAGGCATGCATGTATGTATTTAACTTTGTAAAAGGACAGGACTTTGGACTTTTCTTTTTTCTTTTTTTTTACATATTTATTTATTAGGTTTTAACTAGTTTTACATAATATACAGTGAACATAAAATAAAATAATGACAAAAGGCATAATAATAGAAACACAAATAAAGCAAGCCATAGCAAAGGGGGAGGGGAGGGCAGGCATACATTTAGAGTTGGATGTCTCGAGACCGGCCTTGGTCTCAAGACCACTTTTACATGGTCTTGGTCTCGACGGACTTTTGTTTTGGTCTTGTCTTGGTCTCGATACCCTCTGGTCTTTTTTTTTTTTTTTTTTTTTTTTTGTCCCGTTTGGATCTTTAGCCATCAGAATTGTTGTCTTAAGGCCAAGAAAGATGCCAAGCGGATTTATTTTACCAAGTGGATCATCATGGCCTTGCCATATTGGTCCATTTGATTGACCTTTATTATAATTATGAATTTATTTTATTTTCAGTTGCTACAAACGGGACAGACATGACTGGGGGATAGGACAGGGAGAGAGAATGAAAGAAAGAGAGGGAGAGAAAGAAAACCAAAGGGGAGAAGAGACGGTGAGAAGGGGGGGAAGAAAGAAAAAAAACAAAACAAACAACAAAAAAAACCCCACCTGGGTCACCTGTATGGAGAAAAAAAACAGAAGAGAAGGCAAACAACAAAGAGCAACATAATAAAAAGAAACAGCACCATCACAATAAACTAGCTAGCAGTAGATATCAGTAGATACTAAATAATAAACGATATTGTGCAGCACGCAAGATAGACAGCGCACAATGTGCTTTGAGGCAGCAGCCAAGAAAGCTGTAGTCCGCGTCTGTGAATACCCGTGTGTACACCTGTGTGCATACCTGTGTGGATCAGCATGCTTGCATTCCAAAGGTTTCTCCATGTAACGATCTGCTAGGGAGTGTGGGGAGCCACAGCCCTGTCCTCTATGGTATGAAGCAGGTATGGAGGAGATCAAAACTCCAGACATCCAGAGGCCCCCAGAACACAAGAGACCAAGGAAGACCAACAGAGGGGCAGCCGCGCCACTGTCCCAGTAAGAGCTGAGGAGAGTCCCAGATGAGGGCTCACTCAGCAGCCGCGGAGCAGAAGCCAGGGGGAGTTGCAGTGACGCGCCCGTGAGCTCCACCGGCAGCCAGCTGTGCCTGAGTGACTGAGCCCCAGGCCGAGAGGCCGGGGGCACCCCACCTCCGAAGTGGCCCGAGCGAGCCCCAGGCTCCAGGCCCCGATAAGCGGCCGCCAAGGAGTGAGCCGGTGTGTACCTGGACGCCCACCCCCAGACACAAAGAACCACCAACGCACCGACACCTGAGGGAGTCCGCCACTGGCAGGGGAAGTGGTGGTGGGTGGAGATAGGCCTCCAAACCCTCTGGTCTTGACTACAAGTCTAGCATACATATCAAATTAGCACTTTAACTTGGCCTAACAGATTTATTACCTTTTCCCAAAAGACTTTCACCTGTGGGCACTCCCACATGCAGTGAAACAAAGAACCCCTATCCACGCCACACTTAATACAGGTGTCTGGGACTTTGGACTTTTAAATGCTTTTATTTACCAAATGCAGAAAGTAGCGCTTTCTTACTACATACTCACTGCAGAGTTATGCATTAATATCTAAAAGAGAAAAAAATGGCATTAAGTGACACAAAGCTTTTCACAAGGAAATAAGTAAAGAAGTTTTTCATGATTTACTAGATTTTTCTTTTTCTTTTCTAACCAGAAACTGTTTAATCACCAGATTTTATAGCTGCAAAACCTTTTGTCAAGTGTACTACGTATATCTCACTTTAAGGAAATTGTATTTAAAATAGCTTCTAACCTTTTGCTATATATATAATTTTGGTTTTGTCTTTTAAATGTCAAGTGTTTAGCAAGTCAGCGGTTTTTCCAAATAAAACTCTCTCCGGATGTGATCAGGTAGCGTTATAAAAACAAGACTGCTATTGATGTGCTGTGGGCATGCAAATTCCTTCAATCGTTAACACACCCCAAACACAAGCTTAAACACACACCTGCCTCAGACATGGAATGTTTTGTCAAACACAGCCAGCTCTGTGAACCTGCAGTAACCCTGCTGGTGCTGCGCTGGCCTGTACTAACACTAGACTAATGCTTCCTCAGCTTCTTACAATGAGATGATTATACTGTCAGTTCACACACCATTTCCTGCGCCACTACCCAAACCACAGCTAATACTCTAATGTAAGAATGCAAAGTAAGTGGCATTTGTAGGCCATCAGCCTCTGACTTTAAAAAAAATCTGTCTTTTATAAAGAGATTACCTTTATCAAGCAGCTCAAGTGTTGGGATTTTATTGGTAGCATACTGCATATGGGTCCATTTTAAAGGTACTTGTACACTGCTTGCATGTTTCTACTATGGTGTCTTCTATTTTTACTCATATTTAGAGAGGAATATTCATTTATTAGGCTATATTTATTGATCACATTTCACATAATCCTTGTAACTGTAGCAGCGCTGGAGTTGCACAACATTTACCAGACCGTGGTAGAAAAACTGCCTGACATTCTTCATTATTAGCAGTGCGTTTGATTGCTTGTTCATGCAGAATTTCATCTATAAGAAAGAGAAAGTGTGTGTGTTGTTCTATTTAAAGAGAGGGCTGTAAAAGAAAAGCCAATCTTAAAAAGTAACAAAGTAGTAGGATTTCATTTAGCTTCTGATTCCCATAAAGTTTTGTGCCTTGGGTTTATTAAAAGCAAAATTGTAAAGTAGTGAATGACTAGTGTCAGGTTTTTAATGTCCCTGCCTCTAAAAGTCTTTTTGTTAGTAACAAAGCCGTATAGTTGGGTAAAATCAACACTGGCATTAATGAGAGTAATAACAAATACTATCTCTACATTAATAATGAGAAATACTCGTTGCTTTGACACATCAGAATGATGTTGCAACAGTAAATGTCTATGAAAAGTGCATAAACATATTATCAGGAGAAACAACGGTCATACGCAGCAGGCTGTAACCTTACACTGCCCTTTCTTTTCTTTTTCTTTTTTTCTTCTTCTTTTTAATCCTTTAGGTGGGTGCTTTATGAGAAACCCAACTTCAAAGGGGAGAAGATTGCTCTGGATGAGGGTGACATCGAGATTACTTACCCGTTCAGCCCTCCAGAAGAGCAGCAAGAGAATGAACAGAATGAGGGAGAAGAGCACAACGGAGACACAAATGATGAGCAAAAGGAGACCAAGCCAGCCAGGAGGTTCCTCATCGGATCCATACGAAGAGCAGTGAGGGTAAGAAGAATTTTCTTTCCCTCTGTTGTCGCTGGTTGTTGCCACAAAGCCTGAATTAGGATTTGAAAGCTAACTGAGTGCAGTGGAACATTTTATTGCAGAATCATTATATCAGCATGAACGGCTGATTTCTTAAATGTTTTGTTTTCAATCTTGCGAGTGGCTGTTTGCTCCTTAGCTCAATGGCACCATCTAGTGTCAAAAATAAGTGTCAACACTTGACTGGGCCGACAAGTATGACAAGTCAGATACTACTACAAATGTACTTTGTTTTAAAGGATTGAAACATTGAAGCATGAAAATAAATATTTAATTATTTTCTACTATTTTATTAATCTGAGATATATGGACTATTCACATCAAAAAGCCTGAGACACTTATCTATTGCATATATTTATTTTTGTTTTAACATGCCATACCTATATAATGTCACCTGCGTGGGTTGTCTCCCAGTACTTGACGGTGATTGGTTGGTAGAGGTGTCTGTCTGACATCAGCTCATTCTGTATTCAGAACAATAACAGTGTTGCTCTGTTAGTAAAGAGTATAACATTCTTTATCTTCAGATGGCATTGTGCTCCCATCCTTTTTCTCGCCCATACTCTTTGAAAATGCCTACAGACTGACATATTTGATTTTCCTCAGAAAACAAATCAAGTTAAAATATCTGACAATCCAGACCCAACTGGTGCGAAAGCTCCTTTAACAGAGGTTGGACAACTTTCTTGTCCATGCTGGAGGTGTAAAAATCTACTCATTATGATGTTTATCTGTAAGTCACGTGTTTCCCATGTGACAGCAGCGTTAC
The DNA here is from genome assembly GCF_057382275.1 of Copadichromis virginalis. NCBI lineage: Eukaryota > Metazoa > Chordata > Actinopteri > Cichliformes > Cichlidae > Copadichromis > Copadichromis virginalis. Next base: position 10,860,398 of record NC_140638.1, read on the forward strand.
AGCCTCCCTCTATCCTCCCTCAGGACTACAGCGTTCCAGAAATTAGCCTTTTCCCTGAAGAGGAAGCGGAGGGAAAGAAAGTCATCTTCCGAGATACTTCCGATGATGCCAGGATTTTTGGTTTCCCCATTAAGGCCAATTCCATCATTATTAACGCAGGGCTGTGAGTGATGTTGATCTATTCAAAATGCTTTGTAAAGCCAAAATTAATATGATACTGATCATTTGTCACTAGTGTTGCATTTCATCCAATTTGACAAATCAGATTGCTTTAATGTTTTTTTACTGACATCTATTTTTCTGCTCTTCAGGTGGCTTGTGTTCGCACAGCCTTTCTTCCAGGGTGTACCACGAGTCCTGGAGGTTGGGGGGTACTCAAACCCAGCAGCCTGGGGGGTGGAACAGCCCTATGTGGGGTCATTACATCCACTCAAAATAGTAAGTGTCACTTCTAGAAGCACTTACAATCTGCCTTCTTTATCACTTGCACTTAATTTGGATTTCTTTTTCTTTTTAACTCACAGGGTGAACCACAGGTGGAAAATCTGAATGATCCAAAGGTGAAGAAGGATGAATTTTCCTGTTCACAAACTGCTACTGAAACTATTACTGAAACTTAAAAGCTGACTTTTTGTCTCCAGATGGTGATTTATGAAAAGCCCTACTTTACTGGGAAATCGAGGACAATAACCACCAACATGAGAGACTTTATGACCAGAATAGAGAGGCAGCAAACAACCTTTATGTATAACGTGGGCTCTCTTAAAGTACTAGGAGGAATGTAAGTGGTATTCTTGCCTGTTTGTATTCGGTGATCCTTGAAAAGGCATTTTGCAAGTTTTAACAGCTGCAGATCACATCATTACTTTGTTTTTGTTTTGTTTTTTAAGCCATGTGCCTTTCTCTGTTTCTGTAGCTGGGTGGGCTACGAGAAGGAGGGTTTCCGAGGCCACCAGTACCTGCTGGAGGAAGGAGAGTATCATGACTGGAGGGTGTGGGGAGGCTGTGATGCTGAACTGCGCTCTGTTAGGGTCATTCGCGCAGTAAGTTACAATGACTTCATAAGAACTAATATTTGTTCATTCTTCTCATGTTTCGAAGTCTTTAAACGAAACCGCTGTGGCTCCCAGTAAGTGAAAGCTGCACATTAAATTGCAAGAGGGCCGTTTAACTTGAAATTGTTAATACGTGTCTCCGGTCTCGAGACCACGTAAAAGTGGTCTCGGTCTTGTCTTGGTCTCGCTGTCTCAGATCGACACAGTTGTCGGGAGATTTGGAGTCAACAGTATCCATGACACACAACGTAACGTTCGATAATGTGTCATGCTCAAAAGCATCAGCTTTAAGAGCCGTGCTTAGAGAGTGCTTTGTAATGAATCAGAAGAGTCGACTCCCATTGAGTGAGAGCCGGCTCCTCACTTAATTTCCTTTCGCTGCTCAGCTCTCACACAGTGGCTCAGCTATGCTCCAGTTCCTCCATATTGTGGCCAATCACATCATGTTAAAAACAGAGAGGGTGAGAGACGCGACAGTCAAGTGGAGTGTGCGTCTGCCCTCTCAGTAAGTGAGTGAGACAGTAGACAGCGGTGAGGAGGGTTGTGCAAGTGCATTGCAAAAACACATAAATATGCCTGACACCTGTAAACGAAGCAGCATCTGGCTGCAGTTTAAAGACTTTTTTTTTTTTGTCTCGTCTCGACTTTGCCTTGGTCTTGACTCGGTCTGTCTTGGTATCGTCTTGATCTTGGTTTAGGTGGTCTTGACTAAAAGTCTACAACAAACTCATAACAACAGGCTCCAGAGAAATGAAGCGACTCCGATATGATTTATATTATCAGTAACGTGATAAATATTAGAATGCAGACTATTAATCAGTTTGTTTGTTTTTTTTGTCTCTTGCAGGACTTGACAGACCCTGCCATGGTGATGTTTGAGCAGCTAGAGGAAGACCAAGATGGAGTGCAAGAGGAGAAGACCTTCGAGGTGACGGAGGCCATCCCTGACGTTGAGCTGTTTGGCTACAAAACCTCCACGCGTTCAATCGAAGTAATCAGTGGGGCGTAAGTGTGTAGAAGACACCAGTATTTAAATTTTTTTTTAATATATATATTTTTCCCCTCTTCTTACATTGTACCGACGAATTGACAGGTTTTACAATAATCAGGTATTTGTTTGTCTTCCTTACAGATGGATCGCTTACTCGCATGTGGACTTTTCTGGTCACCAGTACATTCTAGAGAAAGGCTTCTACAATAACTGTGCTGACTGGGGGTCTCAAGACACTCGTGTCTGCTCAGTTCAGCCCATCTTACTGGTGAGAATCACTGGGAGTCGTATCTTCAAACTGCTCAACTAAGAACTGTGCAGACATGTAATTCTTCTGTTTGTTTTGTTTTGTTTTGTCTTGTTATTAGGCTCCAAATGACAGTTCAAGGTCCAGGGATGAGGTAAGTACAGTCATGTGGAAAGAAAGCTTTCATGGGGAATTGAATTGAAGCAGTGTTGTAAAGAAGAGACTGTCTGAATTGCTCTAAGCTTGGGTTATGCAGGGTTTTTTTTGTTTTGTTTTTTAGTTATTTTGCTCCACTGTTCAAAGGTCGACAGGCTTAGTGTATAACTTATAAACTGCAGTAGAGTTTGTTTTTCTTCACCTTTCTCTGTCCCCTGCCTGATAGCAGTCCCAAAACAATGTGCGAAGGTTACATTGAACTGTATTACTTGAATCCAGAGTTTCTTTTTGTTTGCTTAAAACCTTTTTCAAGGATGGAGCATATCTTAAAGCTAATAACTTGGTCAAAGTTAAGCACCTTGACATTTTCCCTGTTAACTTTGCTTCTGTCACAGTACAGATATAAATGTTCTCAGCTGGCATCTCACCTTGCTTTGCCTATTTCTTCTTGTCAGATAAAATTGTACTCTGAGCCAGACTTCCAGGGAGAGTGTTACATCTTTAACTGCAAACAGGAGGAAATGCCAGAAAAATTAGTTACCAAGTCATGCAGAGTGACGGGAAGAAGGTGAGTAAGCAGGAAGTAAAGTGAGTAAAAGTTAGAGTTGACATGATTTGGTGTGTGTGTATTTTTTATTTTTTCAAGTCAATAAGCAAAGCAATAAAGACACAATTTAACACTGTGTATTTCAGCTGGGTCGTCTATGAGAATGAACAGTTCTCTGGGAACTTGTATGTCTTATCTGAAGGAGACTACCCCAATCTAACCAGCATGGGCTGCCCCCCTGACTGTTCCATTCGTTCTGTTAAGATTGTGCCCTTGGTAAGAAATGCACTCACACAGGAAAATTTTGCTCTCGATTATAAGATACCTTTATTAGTCCCACGAGTGGGAGATTTCATGTTATGGGTGCCGACCTATTGCACACAATGGCAATGGCCTTACTAAATGCTCTTTCTTTCTCCAGTTGTTCTCAGTTCCTTCCATCTCTTTGTTCGGGCTTGAGTGTCTGGAGGGCAGAGAGATCACCACAGACACAGAGATCCTGAGTATGGTAGAAGAAGGCTTCAACAACCACATCCTGTCGCTCAGAGTCAACAGCGGCTGGTAACTTACATGCAATTAAATGGCTTCATCAGCTAATAGTGAACCAAAAATATCTTGCTGAGAACCTGGATACTGTTGTCATAAGTAATTCTTTGTGTCCACTTTCCTGCTTTGTAGCTGGGTGATATGTGAACACAGCAACTACAGGGGGCGCCAGTTCCTGCTGGAGCCAATTGAAATCACCAACTGGCCAAAGTTCAGCTCCCTTCACACTATTGGCTCAATGTACCCAGTCAGACAGGTTTGTTAACAAGTATTCTTTACAATGACTTTTTAACATGAGGTACACAATAAGAGAACCTCTGAAAGTTTGAATCTTTATTAATTATTAAAAGAAAATTATACGATTATTTTCTTCCTGCTTTTAATGGCATTAAATCATGTTTATAGACTTAAGCTCCTGTCGCCAGCACCAGTTCAGAGCCTTCATTTTACACAATAAGTGAAGATTGCATCGAAAAACCCTCATTAGGAGCCTTAAAAAACAAACAAAGCCTTTATTAGGAGCCTTAAAGAAGAATAATTTGATCCTAAAGGTGTTGATTTTGGTGTTCTAGGTCACTCATTAGTGTTATTAGTAAACCAGGCTGACATTTTTATAAATCTCAGATGTTAAAAGTATCCAATAGTTCCAAAACGGAGAGAATGGTGATTCTGTTGGTCCCTATATTTAAAAAGAAAAAAAAATGGAAATTAATGTCCATCATTACAAGTGCAGCCAGTTCTGTTCACTTCAGCTAGTATTTATTTACAAATAACTTTGAGTTGTCTGGCCTGCCCACAGATTCTATAACAGTAATACATTGTGCTATTTTTCCTTCTACAGAAGCGCCACTTTTTCCGTATCAAGAACACAGAGCGAGGTCACTTCCTGTCCGTCCAGGGTGGCGTGGAGGAGTTGAAATCAGGACGAGTGGTGGTGACGCCTGAGGTGGAGCCACTGAGTGACATCTGGTTCTACCAGGATGGACTGATTAAAAACAAGGTAACAATGCTGGTGACATCTCCGAAAACCTCAACACAGTCATACATTTCAAATCTTGACAATTCTTTCCAACATAATACTTTGTGTATTCTGTAGTTGTCCCCAACCATGAGCCTTCAGGTGGTTGGCAACATAGAGCCAGCAGCAAAGGTGGTTCTGTGGACAGAAACCCGACAGCCCGTTCAAACCTGGACTGCCCCAATGAAAGGCCTCATCACTAGCAATACTTTCCCTGGCATGGTCCTGGATGTTAAAGGTATGAGAAGAAAATGTGGTAATTTAACCTTTAAACATTTGTTGCGTGTAAAGTTGTTAGTGGCTATTGTAGTTTTTACTGGCTTTCATTTTCTAAAATTATTAAATATTAAGTTATAATTGGTCATCACAAAATCTTATCTAATCTCAAATGATATTAACTTCAGAAGTGTCCAAGTTTATTTTCCTGCATATTCCCTTTTTAAGTGTTCACTGGCAGGGATATTTTTTTTATGTATTAATGTAATAATAACAATTCCACAATGAAAATGAGTTTATTTAGTTACATTCCACTACAGCATGAATAATTAGTCAGATTTACATTGTGAAACTACTTTTTTCATCAGGTGGCAAAACTTACGACAAGGACCACGTGGTCATTATGCCCGAGAATGATGAGAGGCCCAGCCAGCAGTGGGAGATAGAGTTGCTGTAGCCATCAGCAGCACAGGAACCGAGCTTATCTTTGCCACTTTGTGATATTGTCTTGATATTTCAGTATCCACTCTTGTATCTGTTTCATGACTTACTGCATCTCAGGACATGCAATTCCTTCTAAAACCTATGAGCTAGTTTGAAATCAGTATCCAACAGCAAGAATGCGTAGAAGCAATAGATGCCCTGCAAAAGCTGCCCAAGTTGTTTTCAAGGTTTTTTGTTAGTTTGCATTCATAGCATGAAATGTTTTTTTTGTTTTTTGTTTTGTTTTTTTGTTTTTAATCATTTTCAAAATGTATTTTACCAAAGAAGAGTTTAAATAAGTGGCTTGATTTGTTTAGTTTTATTTGGAGCATGAGTCGAAAAGCAATGGCAAATACATGTTATTTGTTTGAGGATGTACAGTGAAAATTCCGTATATGGTTCACACTGTTCTGCGACTTTCATTTGACCTTCCAGCTGATCATTTGTCAACAATTTGATTATCCAGCCTGGGATTTCCATGTTTATCGGAATCTGGGTTTATGGGGGCTTTTTTTTTTTTTTTTTTGTCTGTAGAAGAGGAACATCATCTCGTCCTACATTTGTTTACTATAAATCTAAGTTTGAAATTCAAATTGCTTTTGGGCATTTGATTTCCTGGAATGAAAACAAAATGGCCTTCTGGGGTTTATAGTGAAGCTGGATGGGTGAAGCCAAAAGGATGTTTGGTATTCAAGAAATGCGTGTTACGCTTTTAATTTTTTGTTTTTATATATGTAATATAAAAATCCTGTATGTGTTGTGGGAAATGTTGCACTTACGTATACATGCATGGTCCAGTGCAATGAACTGTGCAGTTTCTGTCGAGTTACCGTTTCTTGACATATTTTGATGTAAATCTTAATGTGTATGTTTCTGTGTTCCCTGCTTCAGCTGTATGTTAATATTTGATACTAAAGATGTAATTTCATGTTATGTAGGAGGGAAAGGTTTTAAAATATTAAATATTGAATAAAATGATTGTAGAAAAGATTACAAAATAAGGGTGTATTTTTATTTATTTATTTTTTTAATCCATTCATCTTTTTCTTTCTTGTTTTTCATCATAGTTTTTTAAACTACTCAGGACATTATCTGCTGTGCATTTTAGACCAACATCATCAGTGCTCATACTTTAGCTCTTTGAGAACACTCGAGTGAAGTCCAGTTCTTAATCCAAAGGGTTAATATGATGTTGGTGGACCGTTTCAGCTACAACAGCTTCAACTCTTTTGGGGAGGCTTTCTGCAAGGTTTAGCAGTGTCAAATAAGCTTTGGTGACCTCTACTATTTTCACCCCAATTCAGCTAGCATTTCAGCTGCTTTCAATAGTTGTGCACATGCTTGAATAAACAGTTTTCAATCTTTAAAAGACATTTAAAATTTCAGACTTCACTCACAAATTCACCTAATTCACATATCACATGCGTTCAGTGGTTTCACTTAAGCCACGGGAAGTATCTAGGCCACCTGCACTATTATTTAAATGCTTCTATAAAAAATAAAATTTGAATTGTTTCTAATATTTCCATAGTAATGAGATGCATACAAATTGTCCCTTTAAATAGTGCTTTGTTTAGCAGAGTTTATCAAAGGGTACACAGTCTGCTCTAGATCAGCTTTGTTTGTAATAACCACATAGATCTGTTTATTTGCCTTCTGTAGATGAGAAACTGGTAGAAGCCAACCAGCACAGAGGATGGGACAGATCAAAACCTTGTGACATTTGTTCTTCTGTAATAAGTTTTCTGAAAAAATGCACAACACCCCCGCTCTCTATCACATCTATATCCTCCTATTGCTGGTATCATCAGATGTGTCTGTTGAAAAGCCTTTTTGTTCCGTCTAGCTGCACAGTCAAGTTTCTAGGCTTTGAATCTAAAAGACCACCTGGTCATACATAGGCACACCCTGAAACCAGAGTGTGCCCTCCATTTACTTTCAGAAATGGCCAGCATGTTGCCTCATTAGTTTGCTTATTAAATCTTTTTGCTTATCTTGGTATAAAGCTTTAACATGCCAAAGCTATAACTTACAATTTCTTCTTTGAATGTCATGAACTGTGTTTGGCCCAAAGCAACAGCGTGTCAATTATTTATTTTGGGGAAAGTCAGCCGTGAAGTACAAATGATGGTCAAATTCCACAGAAAATGTTGCCTGTAACCAAACCTGACTATCAAGATTCCTGCTTGACGCTCAAGTATAACTGGGTTGCCATAGTATTTGAGCAGGGAAACTGTGAACAGAGCTGTGAACATGCTGGGCACTGATTGGTCAGTATCTTTGACTGACACGCAAGTGGGTGTACGGGAAGCAGCTGTGGCGTACTGTGGGTGGGACTGAAATACAGGGCTTGTTGGCGGAGAGGTTGTACAAAAAAAAAAAAAAAAAAAAGATACACTACCTCCACTCCTTGTCACAGCTGGCCTAGTATTCTGTTACAGGTAAGAAAAATAACAATTCCTTTTAAATACTTGGCCTCCTCCTTCATATGTTACTGTCACGAATTCCTAGATTCTCAAAAGCTATGCTGTAGACTTTAAGTTTCATTGGAGAATCTCTATTAAACCTATTAAAATGAAGTCACATTATCTGTTTGTTCCGTGATGTGGGCTGTTAATGTCTTTGCCATTTCCGTTTTTGCTCACATTAGATACAAGCAAGCCATGGATTCTGAGTACTCTGACTCTTATGTAAGTAAACATTCCAAGAAGTACACCTCTGCCCCGTCTTCACTCTTCACTAAGATTTATTACTCTGCTCACTAAGACTCCACATTTGCAAATAGCCTTATCTGCAGTCATGTTCAGTCTGGTTATCTACATACCTTTTATTGCTGTCTATAAACAAGTGCTCTGAAGGTTGCTGCGCATTGTCACGTTTAGATTTTAAATATCAAGAAAGCCGAGTAATACAATTCAACCAATTTGTTTCATTATTGAAAATTACTTGTATTAATAGTTTGTGTTGAACCATCCCCCTCCACACACACACACACACACATGCGTGCACCTCCTCCTAGAAGTCTGACATACTTAGCATTCTTTAAATTCAAGCATGGCTGATCTGTATTGTTCTACATCTCCATACCTTCGCGGTATGCTCAGTATGAGGTTAGTTGTTACACATTTCACTTGATTCTTGCCACTCAGTTGTTTTATATATTGTATAGAGAGTGGATGCCACAATTATTGTCCCTTTTTATTAAATAGGATATGTACTGGGGGACCCTTGGAACAGTACGACCCTACTCCAATTTCTACCCTGACAGAGATGTGACGGAGATCGTGACAGCACTGGAAAACAAAGGCATTCATTGGCATATGTTGAAAATAAATTCCCACGATTTCTTTCCACCCTTTTCCTGGTAATTTATTGAATATCGTGTATCTTGCTCAGACACAGTGACGCTACTGAGAATACTAACCAATAGGAACAACGCCCAGAGGCAAGTAATTGCTCAGGTCTTTCAGGAGCTAACACATAAGGTGAGAAAATAGAAACAGTAACAACCTTTTCAAAGAGTTTCGAAATTAAAACTTTAATGGTTTTGTGGAAACCATGAAGTGTAAAGTTGTCTCCTACAATAAAATATATTAAGCAATGAAACTGAAGTTTCAGTTTGAGGTTTAGTAGTTATAAAAGTTTAGCCTTGCTCATCTGTAACTTTGAAGTGTTTGCTGATCAAATAATAAAAAAACGGTGACATTAAAGGTGTGAACACACCTTTGTTTAGCAACTTCAGAACTACTGTCACATGCCCAACTGTAGTGTCTTACAGGGAAAGAGTACACCATAGTGTGATAGTCAGGCAGGTTTTGTGTGAATCCACTTCCAATCCCAAGTGTACTCTGGGGGTTTATTCCATTAGTCAGAGGTTTTTTCTAGATATTTACTGTTTCTTTACTAAAATAACTTAACAAGAATTACAAAAAGAAAACCAGGAGTGAAACTCTGAGTCAAGTCAAAATAAGAAATAATTCAGTGTTATTTTATTTATGCATGTGGTGAATTAGGATATAATAACTGCTCTGAAGAAAGCTTTATCTGGAGACCTGGAGCTTCTTTTGCTGGAACTGTTGATGACCCCCGTGGAGTATGAAGCTTACCGTCTCCAGGAGGCCATGGCGGTGAGTGGTTGCTTTCATCTTTAGGATTTTGGAATAGATGTTATAACTGTTGTATATCAAGAAATGTGCATGGTATGTGTGTGCAGGGTTTGGGCACAGATGAAGAAACGCTTGCGGAAATTCTGAGCACAAGATCTGGAAAGCAGCTGCAAAGCATCAGTGCTGCATACAAAGAAAGTAAGTCAAAGATCTTTTATGATACTTTTTTTTTTTTTTAAACAATCCAAAAAGATTGTTTATTTAAAATTAGATGTTTAAATCCTAATCCTTCCTTTTCTTTTTGCTCTTCCTGTTTTAGTGTATAAGAAGGATCTGGAAAAGGAAATCGAATCGGAAACCAGTAATGACTTTGAGAAGCTTCTTAAAGCTTTGCTACATGTAAATATTTATGTCATTGATCATCGCCTTTGATTGAATTATAACCAAAGAATTTGATCTACAATGAATGAAATCCTACGCTTAACTTTTGCCTGTGTATAACTTTCACTGGGAACACAAACAGTACAGCACATATTTGAAATTAAGTCCAGCTTTTGAAATTATAGTTCCTCTTGTTTTTTCTTTCACCCCCTCTCATAACAGAAAGGATGTGTCGCTGGTGTGGTTCAGACAGACATTGAGGTATTATTTACTTTTATGTACAAACTTAACTAAAAGGCACTGGAGTAAAAAGTGCTCTTTTAATACGTTAAACCATATACATCTACTGACTACTTGATTCTGAAATAGTTGAAACAAAACTGTATATTTTTACTCCTTTAACCCTTAATGTGTTTCATCATTATTATGTCTGATCATTTAGACTCTCTCTGCATCCCTAAAAGGGAAGAAAGCTGAGGCAGGACAATGGATTGACATATTGACTTCTAGAGATGTAGAACATCTTGACAATGGTGGCTGTCCCTTTTTTTAAAAATTCATTAATCTTTCTGTGTTAAAAAGTGTTTTGATTTAGTTTTTAAATCCCAATATCTTCATCCCCCCCGACTTTGTGCATGATTAACAGTGTTGATGGGACTGGAGCTGGAGCTTGGGCAGACGGTGGATCAGATCATAGAGAAAAGGTTTTCAGGAGACTTTCGCTTGGGTCTGAAAGTTTTGGGTAAACACAGTTTGACATACTGTTTGAACATTTATTGTGCACTTCATACCATTATTAGGTGGAGACCCAACATTATCCTAATATTTGTCTTATCACAGTACAGTGCATTCAAAACCGTGATGCCTACCTTGCCACGAGACTTAAGACCATGAAGGTGAGACGATTTTGTGGTAATTTATCTATGATAGAAGTTCATAGGACAAAATACAGATATTTTGGGAGAAGATTTCAAAACTACTCAAAGAGGGATTCGGCCAAAATTCAAATACCAGAAGGCACTGATGGAAGAACTACATAATATGTAACAGTTGGCCATAAGGACATGTGGGGGTTATATCACACAGAACAAATGACATACTGTCTGATAGGTTTATCAAATGATTGAGTCCAGCTATGGATGTGGTGATGTATATATATATATATATATATATATATATATATATATATATATATATATATATATATATATATAAAAAGAAATATATATATATATATATATATTTAATTTGCATATTTACTTTAGCAGTTTAATATTTATTTTTGTGTCCAATACAAGATTTGATTATAGATATGATTGAAATTGAAATAAAACACAACTTTAAAAAATCCAGACTTTATTGAATCTTTCATATTTAGACTTTATCTAAATATGAAAATATTTGCTAGCAATTCTTTTCAACTAACTTCAGCCATACTTCTTCTTAACCTCACAATAAAAAAAATTTGAAAAAAACACAGAAATAAAAGAAACTGAAGAACTACGAGAGGTTATTACCAACTTACCAACTTGTGTCTGGTTGTTAAATCTCTTCAGAGTTCCTATTAGCAGTAGAAATAAAAGAGAAAGGGGAAGGTATGTAGTTCCTAGGTATTGTCTGGGTCCAAATAGCTACTGACGAGGTCCTCACCTGTTGCGAGGTGTGACGATTTTTCTTTATAGATGTGCTCATAATCAGTGGGGAGTAACGAAATACATGTACCGCCGTTACGTATTTAAAATACAAAATATGACTAACTGTATTCCATTACAGTTACCGTTTAAAAGGGTGGTATTGAGAATACTGTCTTTGTTGAAATAAAGTGATTACACAGAGGTCTTTTCCTATTTCATATGTTAGGCTATTCCCTCACTATTTTTGGTAATTCCACGCCGGTGGAAACCCAAACAAAACACGCATTAAGAGGCTCTAATGCCCGTGTCTCAGTCTCGCGGCCCATGTCACCTCTACTTGCGGCCCACAAAATGACGTGAAGAAATATTTTTTTTAATTATTATTCAAAAACTTATTTAATATGAAGGCAATAGGCAGAGTGTTACAGGCATAGCCCTAAAGAATGTAGCCTCATGGGCAATGTAGTCCAGTTGTAAGTAAGCCATTAAGACTTGACTGTACACTATGTTCGTGTTTTTCTCCGAAGTTCTGTTGAAGCAGCGTTTGAACGCCTCTCTCTCTCTCTCTCGCTAGCAAAGTTGACCCAGACAACAAAGTAAAGCTAGTTTTCGGCTACAAGCCCGACACTGAACCCGACGTATTAGCCAGAGGTCCCTTTACTATGGTTCGAGCCGCGGACCTGTTTTATATACGAGTGGAATAGTTTTCTATACGAGATTGCTGCAAATAGTGCAGCCATACCTAACTGTTACTCATTTTAAAATTTAAAAATCTAGTTGGTTTTGGTATGGCGAGTGGCCTTCAGTAATAGTAATACATCACACAGCAATAGTACATTCATGTAGTTGTAAAAAGCATGATAATATATTAAGTAATCCAAAGTATTCTGAATACATTACACTTATTGAGTAACGGAATACGTTACAAAATACAGGGAGTGCAGAATTATTAGGCAAGTTGTATTTTTGAGGAATAATTTTATCATTGAACAACAACCATGTTCTCAATGAACCCAAAAAACATTAATATCAAAGCTGAATGTTTTTGGAAGTAGTTTTTAGTTTGCTTTTAGTTTTAGCTATTTTAGGGGGATATCTGTGTGTGCAGGTGACTATTACTGTGCATAATTATTAGGCAACTTAACAAAAAACAAATATATACCCATTTCAATTATTTATTTTTACCAGTGACACCAATATAACATCTCCACATTCACAAATATACATTTCTGACATTCAAAAACAAATCAGCGACCAATATAGCCACCTTTCTTTGCAAGGACACTCAAAAGCCTGCCATCCATGGATTCTGTCAGTGTTTTGATCTGTTCACCATCAACATTGCGTGCAGCAGCAACCACAGCCTCCCAGACACTGTTCAGAGAGGTGTACTGTTGTCCCTCCTTGTAAATCTCACATTTGATGATGGACCACAGGTTCTCAATGGGGTTCAGATCAGGTGAACAAGGTGGCCATGTCATTAGTTTTTCTTCTTTTATACCCTTTCTTGCCAGCCACGCTGTGGAGTACTTGGACGCGTGTGATGGAGCATTGTCCTGCATGAAAATCATGTTTTTCTTGAAGGATGCAGACTTCTTCCTGTACCACTGCTTGAAGAAGGTGTCTTCCAGAAACTGGCAGTAGGACTGGGAGTTGAGCTTGACTCCATCCTCAACCCGAAAAGGCCCCACAAGCTCATCTTTGATGATACCAGCCCAAACCAGTACTCCACCTCCACCTTGCTGGCGTCTGAGTCGGACTGGAGCTCTCTGCCCTTTACCAATCCAGCCACGGGCCCATCCATCTGGCCCATCAAGACTCACTCTCATTTCGCCAGTCCATAAAACCTCAGAAAAACCAGTCTTGAGATATTTCTTGGCCCAGTCTTGACGTTTCAGCTTGTGTGTCTTGTTCAGTGGTGGTCGTCTTTCAGCCTTTCTTACCTTGGCCATGTCTCTGAGTATTGCACACCTTGTGCTTTTGGGCACTCCAGTGATGTTGCAGCTCTGAAATATGGCCAAACTGGTGGCAAGTGGCATCTTGGCAGCTGCACGCTTGACTTTTCTCAGTTCATGGGCAGTTATTTGGTGCCTTAGTTTTTCCACACGCTTCTTGCAACCCTGTTGACTATTTTGAATGAAACGCTTGATTGTTCGATGATCACGCTTCAGAAGCTTTGCAATTTTGAGACTGCTGCATCCCTCTGCAAGATATCTCACTATTTTTGACTTTTCTGAGCCTGTCAAGTCCTTCTTTTGACCCATTTTGCCAAAGGAAAGGACGTTGCCTAATAATTATGCACACCTGATATAGGGTGTTGATGTCATTAGACCACACCCCTTCTCATTACAGAGATGCACATCACCTAATATGCTTAATTGGTAGTAGGCTTTCGAGCCTATACAGCTTGGAGTAAGACAACATGCATGAAGAGGATGATGTGGACAAAATACTCATTTGCCTAATAATTCTGCACTCCCTGTACATTTTGGGGCATGTAATCTGTAATCTGTAGTGGAATACATTTTAAAAGTAACCTTCCAACACTGCTCATAATAGAAAAATCAGTTGATATGATGGTCAGTATAAGGAAAGGAAAGTTTCTATTATGAATGCCATATCCTGTGATCACTATTGAATATATTTGAACTTAATATAACCAAATATTTGCAAACGCAGTCTGCCCACAGTCATATTTGCATAAATTATTTTACCCTACTGGTACTTTTAGTACTTTACTATGCCGCACTGGCACTGGCTTGGTATATAGGAAGTCCTTGTCCACAAATGCACTTTTGTGACTCTGCAAAATGTGGCCGTCGTTCACAGATATTAAACAAGTTCAAAGATAATGTCAGAGAGTGAAAACACTGTAACTTCTGTCACCGCTAGGAAATACCCAAACCAACATGGGATCCCTAAAATCGACCGCAGCCATTTTAATATGTAGGATTTTATTTATTTATTTACTGTTTTTTTATATGTATATATTTTTTAATAATTTTGGGGCTATTTCTATTATTTTCTGTTGCTTAAGAAACTCATAATCACTGTAATTTTATAAAGTTTATTAGAAGAGGCAGAGACCATGTTTATTTGTAGTGTAGTGGTTTAATTTTGATGAGTGCACATGAAAAAACAAACTTCCTCTGTACAGATGGGTCAAAATGACAGACTATACATCTGGAGAGACTGTTGACGCACTGGTTACCAATATTCATTTCACTCTTACAGAAAGAAATAGTGCAGCGGATTATGGTGTCTCACAGTGAGGAAGATCTACTCTGTATCCGAGCTGCTTTCATTAAATTAACAGGCACTTCCCTCTACACTACACTGCAGGTTTGTCACACAGATAAAATTGTTCTAAATATAAATATTTATTATATAGTAAATATATCGATATTTCTATTTCAAATATTTGCATAAATATTTGTATTTTCTTGCTATTTCCTGTTTTTCCAACAGAACCACTTTAAAGGAGACTATCTAAAGGCACTGCTTGCTATATGTCGATCTGAAGATTAAATAAAGCCTACAAGTTTTAGCTGCATCTGCTACTCACTGATTTAGTAACTTCCTTCCCGTTGCTAGTACAAAAATAAGCTCTGTTTTATGCTAATCTTCATATTGCATTGAATCACTTACTTTAGGTATACCCATTTTAAATATTGCTTATTGACTTGTACTTATAGGTGCAATCAAATGTAAGGAGAACAGGTTTTTGTTCATTTTAATTACATATATATATATATATATATAACATGATCAAAATATGGTGTGTGTAATAAAGCCTTTTATCACTTTCATTTGCTCTGAATTGTGTTACCTATTATATTTTTTCTTTCTTAAATCACAATCACTTTGTTTTGTTTTTTGTTGCACCGTCAGTTTAGCTCTATTCTACTGCATGGTTCTGTTCCCCTGTATATTTAAGAAATACAATGCAGAGCACATAAGATTAGGATAAGTCTACATATATTTTGTGTACAAAACAAAAAGGGGTCAGAGTGATTAGAGTGCATCTACAATTAATGTATGCAAGCTTCACAGACAATTAAACACAAGGCATGTAGAGCAAGAGTGGAAAAACAAGACAAAGCACAGAAGCTTTCACCTCCGATCCTCCATTTGCAGTGGTGGTAGTCACTGTTGTTGTGATGCTTTGGGTTAGAGTTGTAATGTTGTCCTGTGTGGCAGCTGTAGTGGCGTTGGCTGGGATAGTAGCTGTACTGTTGGTGTTTGGAGTGCCAGTGGTATTGGCAGTGGCAGTCTGTATAGGAAGTGTGGTAGCTGTAGTGGTGGTGGTGGCAGCCTGTTTGGTAGTTGTAGAAGTAGTGGTGGTGGCAGCCTGTGTGGTAGCTGTAGTGGTGGTGGTGGCAGCCTGTTTGGTAGTTGTAGCAGTAGTGGTGGTGGCAGCCTGTGTGGTAGCTGTAGTGGTGGTGGTGGCAGCCTGTTTGGTAGTTGTAGCAGTAGTGGTGGTGGCAGCCTGCGTGGTAGCTGTAGTTATGTTGTCCAGGGTGGCAGCTGTAGTTGTGTTGTCCAGGGTGGCAGCTGTAGTTATGTTGTCCAGGGTGGCAGCTGTAGTTGTATTGTCCAGGGTGGCAGCTGTAGTTATGTTGTCCAGGGTAGCAGCTGTAGTTATGTTGTCCAGGGTGGCAGCTGTAGTTGTGTTGTCCAGGGTAGCAGCTGTAGTTATGTTGTCCAGGGTGGCAGCTGTAGTTGTGTTGTCCAGGGTAGCAGCTTTAGTTATGTTGTCCAGGGTGGCAGCTGTAGTTGTGTTGTCCAGGGTGGCAGCTGTAGTTATGTTGTCCAGGGTGGCAGCTGTAGTTGTGTTGTCCAGGGTAGCAGCTTTAGTTATGTTGTCCAGGGTGGCAGCTGTAGTTGTGTTGTCCAGGGTGGCAGTCTCAGTTGTATTGCCTAGATCAACAGTAGTGATTCTTGGAGTCTCAGAAGGAATAAAATAGAATATCATTTCAACAAATGTAATGACTAAAAGCACAACAGCAAAATTTCTGTGCCTATGCTGTCATCATAACCCATTATTTAGTCTGTTAATCGTATTCTATGGTATTTGGATGACCTAAACTCTCCTTGACCTATTATTTCTTTCCAGTAAGGAATTAATACATTAGATCAGAAATTAACGGTTTCTTTCTCCGAATGAAGTTAATCATTCCTCCAAAGTGTCTGCTACAGTTACCACAAACAGAAATTTCTTGAGTATTTACTAGTGGCAGGAAAAGATGACCAATATTAATCTATAATGATTAAACAAATGTAATTCTATTTTAAAAACTTCTTCACCTTTAGATATCCTCCTAACAATGTTTGGCAAGAACTTTTACATAAAAACTCCTCTAAATACTTTAATCCTTTTAGACATGTCAGCTCGATACACTCATGTTTGTGAAACATTTTGTATTCACACATTTTCTGCAATGTTTCACCTAAATTATTGACTTTGACTTTTATTGACTTTTTATCATTATAAAACTCAATAAAACATTTTTTTTAAAACTTTAAAACTAGGTAATTACCTGTGCCAGCAAAACCAGTGTAAAAAATCCCAGACACAATAAATCCATAATGGAAAGAACCAAGGAGGCAGAGATGCACCAGAGATGTTACAGAAATTGTTCTATTGCACAAAAATCAGAGTATAATGTACTTTTGTGCTAAGTTTCGTTGAAACTTCTCCTTGTAACCTGTTCCTGAGTTCAGGGACACTGAGCTTTTATACAATAATATCACGTTTCAGGTGGGGTAGGTGTGACGTAGTGTGTGACCTGGATGACCAGCATCCAGGAAGTTGTCAGAGTGTTACTGAATGTTTGAGAGTGCATGCATGCATGCTTGTGTTTGTTCAAGGTATTTTCTCTAGTGCAATTTTAATAGAATTTGGATTAGTTATAAGCATAAGCAATCACAAGTGCCCAGAACGGATACTTTATTCGCTGTGCTGAAAACATTAGAAGGAAAAAAGAAATCCTTCAGCATCAAAATGATCAAACAGACAAGTGTCAGAAATTTTTCAGTGTATGGAAAGTATGAGTTCTTGTTACCCCTTTCAGCTAACCTTTACCTTGAATGCTTAAATTTCACAATAACACAAACTTTTTAACACAACTATCATAAAACACATTGACTGAGCCGCTTCAGTCAATGTGTTTTACTTGTGCTTTAATTTGTAACCTGTATTTTACTACCTTCCCTGTACTATTGTTGCTCCTTGTTAAGCATTGTCCAGTGTTGCTCTGTTTATCGTCAGTCACTGAATCTTACTTCCTCCTGTTAGATGACCTAGAACCCCAATGAGTAACAAAAACACAAAAATACTTGCCCTTAAGCAACGTTAGTGTAGGATAAAGATAACTTTCAGTCATTTAAGAATAGTAAGGCATATGCGGTTTCTCACTTGAGACAATAACAAACCTTTGACCCTGAAAAGGGGTTTTGAAAACAACGAAAAGCTGCTTCTTAGTTTTCAGCTGCTATTACTGATGGCACTGATAGAGTTTTCATTGACTAACCAACGCGTTTGGCTTGTGGCCTTGATGGACCCTGATGAAGGCCACAAGCCAAACGCGTTGGTTAGTCAATAAAGTTGTTCCCCTTTCATTTTAAGTTTTGCTGGAGTCCCTGCGTTGTGAGTTTATCATCCTCTCCATGCACCTTGGAAGTAGGTGAAGTTGTGCCAGAAATTTGACATTTACGCTTGTAAGACTCTATCTACAAATGATTATTATTTTAAAGTCAAGATTAACACCTGTTTCACTCACTGGCTTTTTTACAGCCTTAACAGCCTAACAAATAACCATCTTTGTAATGAAGTTACTTGGGCAGAAGAGGGCAATAGAGACTACTAAGTTGCAGATTTAAATTTAACTTCAAACATATCACAACTGTATGTGCATCACAGTTCATGCTATTTCATAAGATTAGTTAAAAATGTGGCAGCACGGTGGTTAGCACTGTTGCCTCACAGCACCAAGGTCCTGATTTTAATTCCACCATCAGGCCGGGGTCTTTTCGTGTGGAGTTTGCATGTTCTCCCGGTGTTTGCATGGAACAAAGACATGCAGTTAGTGGGGAAAACCCTAACTGGAAACCCTAAACTGCCCGTAGGTGTGAATGTGAGTGCGAATGGTTTTCTGTGTCTGTTTGTTATCCCTGTGACAGACTGGCGACCTGTTCGGGGTGTACCCTGCCTCTTGCCTTAAAACAGCTGGGATAGGCTCCAGTGCTCCCGCAACCCTGAAAAGGATAAACGGAAGAGAATGGATGAATGGATAGTTAAAAAATGTGAAAAGAAATCCCAATATCAATCTATTTGAGTGTTATTCTATTATTTTACTCTTTAGTAACTTCTTTTGTTTATCAGATATCTACTGAAGTGTTTTTCGCTTTTTATTTGATTTCTTTTGTTTGCATGTTTTTTTCCTGCTTTCGTGGACCTGATATCACATTGCATTGTCATTCCACAAAAGCATTAACGCCACTTTTGTGATTTATTCGCAACATCCTTCCCAATACAGCTGTCGACTCGTCAAGATATAATTTATTTTTCAGAAAAACAGAGTTAAAGGATAATGCACCTTCAAAATATGTAATCACTTAGCTGTTGCTGAGACTACTCCTAAAACATTTAAGAAGCTTGAACCTTTCTCTGTATTTTTTGGGGGGGCTTTATCTTACAGTAAAAAAGCACCTTTGTTGTGGTTGGTTGTGTTTTGGTTCTATATAAGTATTTTAGTTTGCTTCCACGTAAATGTCCAATCGTGACCACACTGTTGTGCAAGTAGAGCTTGTATTGAATGTAAGCAACGTGAACCTCTGCAACTTTTCTTCAAGTCTTTTTTTTGCATCATACATACAGCATCCTGTCTGACTACTTTTTTTAGGTCAACCGTGCCAAAAATTGACGGCGTCTTCATTAATCCCATGCAAACGTACACCTATCTGGAACAACCCTGACATATTACAAAACAATAATATGATAAACTTTCCAGATTGGAGTTGTAAAGGAATCAAATACTTGGAACATATATTAGAAAGAACAGAATTTATTCCATTTGACAGACTAGTTACACAATATGGGATCAACAAGAAAAGATTTTTAGAATATCAACAAATTAAATCCATAGTAAAAAAGAAATTTAAACCGGGTCAAGTTGAACTACAAACACCATCAAGAGTGGTACAATTTCTTACTCTTAAAACCCCTGGGGGTGCTCCGTCTCGGGGCTAGGGTCCTGGTTGAGCCACCTGGGGGGCTCTTCAACTGGTGGGGGAGGCTGTTACATCTTGCAGGAGGTCTCCCCTGAGTCATTCTAACTACCAGAAATCTCGAAGCACAGGCTGAGGGGGCGGTGTGGCAGCAATTTTTCACACCAGCCTATTAATTAACGAAAGACCAAGTGACGCTGAAAAACTAGTTCATGCATTTATTACTTCCAGGCTGGACTACTGTAATTCATTATTATCAGGATGTCCAAAAAAACTTGCTGAAAAGCCTTCAGCTAATCCAAAATGCTGCAGCAAGAGTCCTGACGGGGACTAGAAAGAGAGAGCAGATTTCTCCTGTTTTGGCTTCCCTTCATCGGCTTCCTGTTAAATCCAGAATTGAATTCAAAATCCTGCTCCTCACATACAAGGTCTTAAATAATCAGGCCCCATCTTATCTTAATGACCGTGTAGTACCATATCACCCCATTAGAGCACTTCGCTCTCGCTCTGCAGGCCTACTTGTTGTTCCTAGAGTATTTAAACGTAGAATGGGAGGCAGAGCCTTCAGTTTTCAGGCCCCTCTTCTGTGGAACCAGCTTCCAGTTTGGATTCGGGAGACAGACACTATCTCTACTTTCAAGATTAGGCTTAAAACTTTCCTTTTTGCTAAAGCATATAGTTAGGGCTGGACCAGGTGACCCTGAATCCTCCCTTAGTTATGCTGCAATAGACGTAGGCTGCCGGGGATTCCCATGATGCATTGAGTTTTGCCTTTCCAGTCACCTTTCTCACTCACTATGTGTTAATAGACCTCTCTGCATTGAATCATATCTGTTATTAACCTCTGTCTCTCTTCCACAGCATGTCTTTTATCCTGTCTTCCTTCTCTCACCCCAACCAGTCGCAGCAGATGGCCGCCCCTCCCTGAGCCTGGTTCTGCCGGAGGTTTCTTCCTGTTAAAAGGGAGTTTTTCCTTCCCACTGTCGCCAAAGTGCTTGCTCATAGGGGGTCATATGATTGTTGGGTTTTTCTCTGTATCTATGAACCACCTTGAGGCGACTTTTGTTGTGATTTGGCGCTATATGAATAAAATTGAATTGAACAGAATCCTCTCTCCAGGAAATCACTCTGCAGGTGGGGGAGATATAGGGGAGGCGGAGAACTCAGCCTGGGTGTCTATTGTCTTGTGTAGTCTGGAAGATGAGTGGATGACAGGGTGGGTGCAGTTTTCTCTGTGGTGGGGTCGGGTGGGCTGTCCCGGGCTCTGTGGGGCCAGGCGGCACTACTGAACAGGCAAGGCCCTGGGGTGCAGGTGTGCCACCAGGGTTCAGGGGAGGCATCCCCCCCTTTGTCCCCTTCTGGCTGCCTGTGCCTCAATTTCATCCCACAATTTAGACATTCACATTACTCACACTCTCATAGCACATACATATAGGACCTTGGGGGTGGGCACGCTACACAGCATCCAGAAGACCATTAGAGTGTACAACCTCACCCCTGGCGCCGTTGCCCACCTCTCAATTTTAAATACACATATACATTGAGGGCTATCAGGAGGGGCGATGCACTTACCTGCTGCTCTCTGGCAGGTAGCTCCATGCTCTCCTGGGTTTTAAATGCACCTTAGAACACACATGCATCAACACTACATATGAGCAGGCGGAGGGAGGTTTGGAGTCTTCACACACCCCCGTTCTCTGTTGCCTGTTGGGGCGTGGGGGCTGGGAGGAGGAGTTGGCCGTCCAATTGGGGTCTGGAATGTGGGCCTCCCTGCTGCTGCGGAGTCGGGGCGGTCTTCTTCTCTCCACCCCAGGGAAGAGGGTAACACTATCTGGGTCTGGGTGCAGGTTCCCCCTCCAGGGGCAAGGGTACCTAGACCTAGAGTACGCTTGGGGAGTGTGATTGTGTGTACAGTGTCTATTTATGTCTGTCTCCACGTTGGGTGAGTGCTGAGAAATGTGCAGGGGTTAGAGTTAGGTAGCACAATAATATTCAATATTTAGTATTTACTGTTATATTCACATAGATCATCGCGATGATGTTGTTTATTATATTGCTCTGTTGTTGTTTTTTTGCTTGTTTTCTCTTTTTTCTTTCTCAACAGGTGATCCAGGTGATTTATATATGTATTTTTTGTCTGTTTGTTTGTTTTTTTTGTTTTTTTTCCCCTTTATCACCGTTCCTCTTCCCTGCTGTTTTTCTTTCCCTCTTTCTTTCTCCCTTTTCTTTCCCCCAGTCATGTCTGTCCCGTGTGTAGCAAGCAAAAATAAAATAAAATAAACAATGAAAGCAAAGATGAATCAAATAGACCAATACGGCAAGGCCGGGATGGTCCATTTGGTAAAGTAAATCCGTTGGGCATCTTTCTTTGCCTTTAGACAATAATTCTGATGGCAAAAGAACCAAACAGGACAGGCGAAGAAACAAAAAAAGAAAAAGATCAACCGTGCCAACAAAAACCTGATTCCAGTGAAGCATACTCAACAATCATAATAGATATCTGGACTGATTTTTTTTCTTTTTTTGCAGTGGTGATTAGCACTGTTGCCTCCTGAGTTTGACTTCACCTTGTGACCAGAGTCTTGTGTTGAGTTTGTATGATCTCCCCGTGTTTGTGTGGGTTGTCTCCACGTATTCTGGCTTCCTCCCACAGTCCAAAGACATGCTGTTAGTGGGGTTAGGTTAACTGATGATTATAAGTTGCATATAGCTGTGAATGGTTGTCTGTCTCTCTATATTAGCCCTGCGAAAAAGTGATGACCTATCCAAGGTGTACCCTGCTTCTAGCCTTATTGTAGCTGGGATTGGCTCCAGCCCCCCTGCAACTCTGAAAAGGATACGTGGAAGAGAACTGATGGATGGATGGATGGATGGATGGATGGATGGATGGATGGTTTTAAAAATTTGCAGTATAAAAAAAGAGCAGAAATTAATTGAATTATTGTTATTAAAACACATAATCACGCATCCATTAAAACGATGCTCTGTTTTATTACCATTTATGTTAGATAGTGTTTTATGTTGAATCTATTTCACACATTAATGCATAAAGATCAAATAATTATTGTAAATTGTGCAAATAATTATACTAATACAGACGGAAATCTTCAACAGACATCACTATATTATAACATGTCTACAGGTAAAATTTGACTTAACTTATACATCAAGTATCACACAAGAAAATAAACAGGTAATGGGTATAATAGTGTAAAGATGTGTAAGGGCATGTCACCTTTGAAATAAAACAACTGAAATGTGCCAAAATATGCTTTGAGGTGCTTTTAAAAATACAGACAATTCTCCTTTACATATCATTAGGCATTGCACTCTTTCC
Source organism: Copadichromis virginalis (assembly GCF_057382275.1). Lineage (NCBI taxonomy): Eukaryota > Metazoa > Chordata > Actinopteri > Cichliformes > Cichlidae > Copadichromis > Copadichromis virginalis. The sequence goes on from NC_140638.1 coordinate 10,883,344, forward strand.
ACTGTGGAAAGTGCTCTATAAATCACCTTATGACTTACACACATATCTTTTGAGATGCTATAGGTTAGCTCTTTCACTACCATCATCTACAACTAAATACAATCAACTCAGATTTCCTGTTTTATAAATAGCATTGTAGTCTAGTTTTGGCTCTGAGGCTCCAGATTGCTCACTACACCATGGCTGGAAAAGCAAAAGATCCCAACAGCAGAACCACAAAGGTGACGATGTGGCTCTCTCCACTCTGGGTGCCGCTGCCAGAGCCGCTGTTGCTGGTCTGATTGCGAGTAGTTTTAGTACTCAGTCCTGTTGATGCAGTGGTTGTCCCCATGACCTAAAGAGCAAACCAACAGAATTTATGACACTGCATTGTGCTGTATGATATTGTATACTTTACATGTAATAACTTTATGTTCAGGCCGAGATTTTAAAGCAATGCATTAACACTGAAAAAATGTAAAAGCAGGATAGTTTTTCCATCAAAAATAATCTTGGTTCACTGGTAAGATTTCCTCACGTACTTTATACATTTATTTATTTTAGTGTATACGTTTTTCATTTTTCTTTGAATTCAAAGAAATATGAAAAAACAAAGATTTCCATTTTATTTATTCATTTATTCTGTACTTTTATCTTTTTTGATCATTTCTTACAGCTGGTAATGTATTTCATCTACAAGTAAATACAATAAACTCTGATTTGCTGTGTGATAAATAACATTGTAGTCTAATTCTGCCTCTGAGACTCCAGATTCCCCTCTGCACTGTGGCTTAAAAAGCAAAAGATCCAAACAGCAGAGCCACAGAGGTGGCAATGCGACTCTATCCTCTCTTTGCATTCAATTAGTTTTCATTTATACAGTGGCAAATCACAGCAACAGTTGCCTCCAGGTGCTTTGTAGTCACCTTGGTTGACGATACCCCTGTGGCTGTGGTCGTCGTGCTGGTGGAAGCCTGGGTGCCGCTGCCAGAGCCACTGTTGCTGCTAGTCTTACTGTCAGTAGTGGTAGTACTCAGACCTGTTGATGCAGTGGTTGTCCCCATGACCTAAAGAGCAAACCAACAGAATTTATGACACTCTGTTGTGCTGGATTTTACAGAGTATGATATTGTATGCTTTACATGTAATAACTTTACGTTCAGGCCGAGATTTTAAAGCAATGCATTAACACTGAAAAATACAGAAGCAGGATAGATATTCCATCAAAAACAATCTTGGTTCACTGGTAAGATTTCCTCAAGTATTTTTTTTTATTAATTTAATAATTTATACATTTTTTTGTTTTATATTTATTGTAGTGTGTGTTTGATCACATTACTTTCAATTCAAAGAAATATGAAAAACAAAGATTTCCTTTTTTTTTTTTACTTTTATCTTTTTTGATTATTTCTTGCAGCTGGTAATGTATTTCATCTACAAGTAAATACAATAAACTCTGATTTGCTGTGTGATAAATAACACTGTAGTCTAGTTCTGTCTCTGAGACTTCAGATTGCCCACTGCACTATGGTTTAAAAAGCAAAAGGTCCAAACAGCAGAGCCACAGAGGTGGTAATGCGACTCTATCCTCTCTTTGCATTCAATTAGTTTTCATTTATACAGTGGCAAATCACAGCAACAGTTGCCTCCAGGTGCTTTGTAGTCACCTTGGTTGACGATACCCCTGCGGCTGTGGTCGTCGTGCTGGTGGAAGCCTGGGTGCCGCTGCCAGAGCCACTGTTGCTGTTAGTCTCACTGTCAGTTGTGGTAGTATTAGTAGCCGGGGATAAATTGTAGGTAGAATTGAGTCCTTCTGCTGCAGACATTAGCGGCGCATGCTAAAGAGCAAACCAACAGAATTTATGACACTGAATAATAAATTAATAAAACTGACACTACAAATGATATTGTATACTTTATATGTAATAATTGCCCATTAAGGAAGTGATTTCAATGCAATGCATTAACACTGAAAAATACAGAAGCAGGATAGATATTCCATCAAAAACAATCTTGGTTCACTGGTAAGATTTCCTCAAGTATTTTTTTTTATTAATTTAATAATTTATACATTTTTTTGTTTTATATTTATTGTAGTGTGTGTTTGATCACATTACTTTCAATTCAAAGAAATATGAAAAACAAAGATTTCCTTTTTTTTTTTAAACTTTTATCTTTTTTGATTATTTCTTGCAGCTGGTAATGTATTTCATCTACAAGTAAATACAATAAACTCTGATTTGCTGTGTGATAAATAACACTGTAGTCTAGTTCTGTCTCTGAGACTTCAGATTGCCCACTGCACTATGGTTTAAAAAGCAAAAGGTCCAAACAGCAGAGCCACAGAGGTGGCAATGCGACTCTATCCTCTCTTTGCATTCAATTAGTTTTCATTTATACAGTGGCAAATCACAGCAACAGTTGCCTCGAGGTGCTTTGTAGTCACCTTGGTTGACGATACCCCTGCGGCTGTGGTCGTCGTGCTGGTGGAAGCCTGGGTGCCGCTGCCAGAGCCACGGATTTCGTTGCCCTGTACCTGTGCATGTGCAATGACAATAAAGTTGAATTCTATTCTATTCTATTCTATTCTATAGTCTCACTGTCAGTTGTGGCAGTATTAGTAGCCGGGGATAAATTGTAGGTAGGATTGAGTCCTTTTGCTGCAGACATTAGCGGCGCATGCTAAAGAGCAAACCAACAGAATTTATGACACTGAATAATAAATTAATAAAACTGACACTACAAATGATATTGTATACTTTATATGTAATAATTGCCCATTAAGGAAGTGATTTCAATGCAATGCATTAACAGTGAAAAATATGAATCAGAATAGTTTTTCCATCAAAAATCATCTTGGTTCACTGGTTAGAATTCCCTGAATATTAATTTATTTATTTATTTAAGTGTGTTTGATCAACAAAGATTGCTGTTTGTTTCTTGTTTATTTTTTGTTACATTCATTCTTTTTTACTTTTAATTTCAAGTCTTACCTTGGAAAAGGGAAATCCCAGCAGAGTCAGGAAAGGCAGCGCCAGGAAAAAGTACTTCATATTGCTTGAAATATAATTTCCTCTTGAAAGCTAACAGCTTAAAATATCTTGTTAAAATGTGATTTGTTTCCCGTACTCAAGTCTTTGTTTTGTACAATATGTGCTCTCTTCCAAAGCTGGCCTTTTTATATTGCATTCACCTTGTTCACCTGTCAGCCTCCACCCAAGTGATGGACCACAAATGCAAAACTTTACACTGTGCCAAATGAAACCTAACCTATGGATGTGATACCTTCTCTCTAATGTCTTTCTTGTGTCTCAGGCTGCTGACTCGATGCTATTTTTATTCTTTTGTAGAACTCCAACCCTAAACTTACTCAACAGTTTCAAATAACATGTTATTTTACCTCATTTTCTTTCATCTTGTTTAATTAGGCAGTGTTGTAAAGTACAATGTTTCACTGAAGTTTTTGTCTGATGTGATCCTTTTTAAAGTAGCAACAGTACATCAACAGCTCCACAACTACATTTACTTTAACCTTTCAAAGTTCAAACAGCACGCTGATTTGTCAGGCTTACAGTTAGGCCCATAAATATTTGGACAGAGACAACTTCTTTTTCTAATTTCGTTCTGTACATTACCACAATGCATTTTAAATGAAACGACTCAGATGGAGGTAAAGTGCAGACTTTCAGCTTCAATTCAGTGGGTTCAACAAAAAGACTGCATAAAAATGTGAAGAACTAAAACATCTTTAACACAATCCTTTCATTTCACTAAATATTCACATTTCAGGAAAATAAAATGTTCATTTCTAATACTTTGCTGCTAATAACCGGCTGAAGTCTTGAACTCATGGACTTCACCAGATGCTGGCTTTCCTCCTTTTTAGACCTTGACTGCAGGAGCTTTCAGTTGCTGTTTGTTTGTGGGCCTTTCAGTTCAAAGTTTAGTCTTCCACAAGTGGCATGCATGCTCAGTTGGGTTAAGATCACGTGACTGACTTGGTCATTCAGGAATATTCCAAGGAATATTCCAATTTTTTGCTTTAATAATCTCCTGGGCTGCTTTGGCTGTATGTTTTGGGTCATTGTCCATCTACCAAATCAATTTGACTGCATTCAGCTGGATTTGAGCATGTCTCTTTTTTTAAATCTAGCCTTTATCTTCTTGAGGCTTATGAGTAGCTTGCACCTTGCAGTGAACTCTCTTTGTTTATTTTCATGCAGTCTTCTCTTTATGGCAGACTTTGATATTGATACACCTACCTCCTGGAGAGTGTTGTTCACTTGGTTGGTAGTTGTGAAGGTGTCAGGATCCTGGGTCTCTTCACCCAGCTTTTTTAGTTCTTTGTGATTTTTGTATTTTGTCGAGTACTCATGTGATTTATTCTATGGTTTCTAGTTTTGATCCCTTGCCCCTCATGTTTCTCTGTGCCCCTCTTTTCTGTGTAAAGTCTGTGTTTCTTGGTCTGTGTCTTCGCATGTTTTGAGTTTCTTGTGTTTTCTGTCACTCTGTATTGTGAATTATGTTCTCATGGTTGGTCTTTTGTTACTCCCTCGAGTCTAGTTTCTTGTGTTCCAGGATTTCCCTCTGTGTATTATTTATCATCTCTAGTCTTTTGGTTCTTCGCCTTATGGTTATGTCTCTGTGTTTCTTAGTTGCTTTGTCTCTACTATGTCAAGTTCATGCCTCAATGTTATACTTCCTGTTTTACTTTGAAGGTCTGTGTCTGATGTGAGTGTATCCTACTTTGCTTCCTTGTCTCTTCAGTTCTGATTTCCCCCAGCTGTGCTCTCCTTCTGTGTCTCATTCCCTTGTTATTCCCCAGTGTATTTAAGCCCTGTGTTTCTCTGTGTCAGTGTTGCGTCGTCACTCTAGCTGTGTGTTTCCTCGTGTGCCTTGTAGTGTAGTTTATAGTTTCCCCAGTGAGGTTTAGTTTTGTATGCTTTTCCCCTGCAAGCGAATAAAGCTGAGTGTTTTGAGTTCATCCCTCGAGTCTGAGTGCCTGCATTTTGGGTCCAACTCCTGGCTGCCACACAGCACTTCCTGACAGAAGGGATTTCTCATTACCACTGAAGTGATTCTGCGATTATCCACCCGTTTTTTTCCGTGGACGTTCGGGTCTTTAGACTTTGTCACTCCTAATATTCACCAGTGCTTTCGGTTCGGTACGCATATGTATCGAATAATACAAAATGTTTTATTTATTTTATCAACTTTTCTTCTGACGATGCTGTCTATGTTGAGCGCTCAGTGGATCTGCGTTCGACTACTCTGCCTAGGCTGCACTGTCGAGTGCAGATCCACTGAGCGCAGCGCAAGCTAGCAAGACAGAAGCTAAGCTCATTGCAACATGGCAACTGCCTCTACGCTACCCAAAATTGAACCGCGTTTGGAACTATCTTGGTTTTCATGTGAAGCATGACCCTGATGGTAATGGACAAAAATAAAACAGTATGTCGGATGTGCCACGCAATGCTCAATTGGTGGGAACTAGTGTGTTAGCGCAGTTAGCTTGTTAAGGTGTTGACGCCGTCCAGCCCCACGCATGGGGCGATCCATGGTAACTCATTAATGGAGATTTGCCGCGTTGTGGCGTTAATGTCATTTTAACGAGATTAACGCTGACAGCACTAGTGGGAACACAACGAAGATGACTGCACATTCACACTGACATCATCCTAGTGCAAAGACAAGTGGAAGCAGACAAAAACAACAAGCACGCATGCTACAAACTTTTAGACAGCCGTTAACACATGATTCTCCTTATGGGGACCTGGTATGTTTAATATGCTGCTGAGAATATAGCCCAGAAGAAGCGTATCGTATAGCTTTTATTTTGGAAAGAGCCATTTCTCTGTAATAAACTCTCTTTTCCAAAGTGATTTCTAAATCAGATTTTTTATTTTTTTTATTTTGTTGTTTCAGCAACATTAAATTTAAAAACTGTACTTTTGAGTTAAAATATATATTTATAATAATATAATATATAATGACAAATTAAAAAGGCATGAACATTTTTTTTGTATCGAAAAAATATCGAACCGTGATATATATATATATATATATATATATATATATATAAAACAAAAAAAAAACACCACCCAGCACGCCCCTGCGGGCGGTTTATCCTTCAAGCTCGGGTCCTCTACCAGGTACTACTATATATAGCTTTGGATACTAATAGACAAAGGTTGGAAGTGGTTACATTTACAGAAAACCCCCAAACATACTATGACACAGACGTCCCAGAGGAAAAGTCTTCCTTAGAAAATTAACTTTAAATACCATGTCAAACGCAGACTGGATTTATTCTTTATTCCAGATCAAAGAGGAATTGTCCAACGAGGCAACAGATGTCATTAACCAGTTATAAACCAAGATATTTGCTTATGTATTCTCATCTTTTAAGCTTGCAGTTATACAAACACTTCACAACTTTTTCATCAGCAGAGCAGTACAAGGCATGCATCCTGTGTTGTGAGAGACCTACTCCTAGCCAACAATCTGGGAAAGGTTATAGAAACATGGAATGCAATACAATGAAGGGTATATGGTGAAGGAGAGGTGAAGGGTGCAAGGAATGAGTCATGGAGATGGGGTTGATGAGGACAAGATGATGAAACATGACTTGAGGGGGGAGGGAGCAGGTCAGACCAAGAGGTAATAGCATGAAAACAGGAAAGGTGGATGAAAGGGTACGGGGTGAAGGACAGGTTGTTTTAAGACATAAAGAAAATGGATCTTTATTGTTAAAATGGATAAATGACAATTGCAGCTATATCAAAAGCTGAATGGGAGGTTGAGATATTGATTGGCTTACAGACATAAAAATCTATACTTTATGCAAAATTTCAATATCATATCTTATATGAGTTATATGGTGCGACTAGAACTAGTATTAGCATAATTATATATACATATATATAAAACTGTAAATGGTATTATTATTTTTAATTTGCAAATACTCCACCAGAACATTTTGTGACTTGGTCTTGTTAGATTTTGGTTTGTTTTTGCTAGATGTTGATCTGCATAGTTTCTAGTTGAAGTAGTTAAATTTTTCCCCAAATAATATAATAATATACATGCATAAATACATGTTGGCATGAGAGAAACAAAGATGCTACTGTACAAACAGCATGAATTCAAATGTGATGTTGCCTAGCTTTTTTAGTGTTAAGCCAACATGCAAATGCAGCTGTGGGTGCACCACTGCCGTTTCCTTCAGCTAAAACAAACCCGAGGTTGGCTGAAGTGTTCAGTACAATTAACTCTTCAGCCTCCGCAAAAGATCACCATTTTACTTTATTTGCCAAAACACATTGGTTTCCTTTATTCCCTTTTAGTATTTATGAATGAAACATAGCATTAACATTTGAAGCACAGTGTCATACATAACTTATGGATATTTGTGTAAAAGCAGAGAAAGACTCAGTGCAAACAGAGCACATCACAGCCTTAAAGAAGCAGCCATTTAATACGAGGCTGTAATAATAATGTAATATGTTTCCACAGCATTTAAGGATTTAAATGCAGATTCTATACTTTCATACATTCATTCCAAAGCACAGCAGATCAGAATAGTGACAGCAAACACCAGCAGCTGACTGCAGAACCCAAACAAAGGAGCAGATCCTCCTTTTGTCGTTGTAGATGAGATTGTGGTAAAATTTTTGCTGGTAGTCCCTGTGGAATTCTGTGTGGTGGATGCTGGGGTTCCAGGGTTTTGAGTAGCCCCAGGGGACACGGAGGACCCCTGTGATGAAGTGACATTATCTGTAGAGTGGGAGGTGGTGTCAGATGGTATTCTTGTGGTTTTAGGAGTTTGGGCATGGGTGGTGTTTGTCGTGTAAGAAACAGTGGCGTTCCATTGAGGTGTGGTCGCTGCAGGCTGAGTGCTATTACTCGTAGTGCTGTTATTGGTCACTGCTGGAGTTGTGACATCTGTGGTGCCTTGGCCCTGTAAGAGAAAATAAAAGTTCACGGTGTAAAAGATATATCTAAATATTCATGTAGACTGTTGCAGAGCCATATGCTCATATCTATCCAGCAACAGTGTTTTAGCTATTTTAAATAAATTACAGACGTCAATGTCAGCAATTCATGTGGAACAAATTGCTACTGTAAAGCAGATCTAATTAAAAAATGACAAAGGAGATAACATGAGGCATTCTAATTTATATCATATATGTTGATAAACTGATTTGATATTGATATCATGTACTTATTCGCCTCTGTCAGTGCGTCCCAGGGTGGCTGTGGCTACAATGTAGCTTGCCATCACCAGTGTGTGAATGTGTGTGAATGGGTGGATGACTGGATGTGTAAAGCGCTTTGGGGTCCTTAGGGATTAGTAAAGCGCTATACAAATACAGGCCATTTACCATTTATTTGTAATACTTATCACTACTCTAAATTCAATTTCCATGTTCTTCTGTCTGCATTTCCACTCTGTGTCAAACTTCGTGGAATAAATAAAGCTTACAGATGTGTCTCTGTTTCAGTGGAAAATCCTCTGTACGCACAAGCATGCAAAAGTTCGGTACACATTGCTTCAACAGTACGCGAGGCATGAAAGCATTAACTGCACTTTGCATACCGCTGTGATAGGCAGGGCTGCAGGGCCTGATTGTCATGTACTCTGATGGCCTAAACCTGAGTCCTGCTTCTTTGTTCTGTCCACTTGTAGTTCAGACCTATGCTTTAGGTAACATCTGATAAGTCATACTTAGTTTACTTAAATTTGAATGCTGACACAGAAGAAGAACGTATTATTGAGAACAAAAACAGGAGGACAAAGGAGGGGGGAACAACTAAGCTGTAGTGCCTCTTCACTTCACTGTGCAACTGTGCAATACCTTTTGTGCAATATTTTTGTTAATAGTCAATGGTGCAATAGACCGCAATACTTGAAATGTGCAAGTATTCCTTGTATTTTTATTTTTATTCCTATTTATTCTATTTATCCCCTTCGTATATTTTATTTATATATGTCTCTGTATTTATATATGTGTGTGTGTGTGTATATATATATATATATATATATATATATATATATATATATATAAAATATTCTGTAACTCTGTAACTTCTGTCGGTGCTGTGCTTTTGGAAACCGAATTTACCAGAGGAACCCACCTGAGGGATTAATAAAGTTTTATCTTATCTTATCTTAAAATTAAGTAAGTAAAGTATGGATATATTCAGTTTCACAGAATCCTAGAAATGAAGGAGCTGTTAATACAGTTCTTGTTCACTGATGCACTGATTCACACTAATTTCAATAATAATTTTAAATCACAATCTAAGAAAATGTCACTGTTTACACTTACAGTGCCTATGTGCTGAGAATGATGAGGTGATTCAATTCTACATCCTCAAACATGTACAAAACGAAATACAGTCAAAAGGTTTTGGTTTTATATCCTTTTGTTTTCTTCTCTTTCCCTGCATTTGCATTGACTTTTGATTTAATTTACCTCTGATTTGAATCCAACTACACTTAAGCTAGAAAAACAAATGATTGTGTTGCTTGCCATTAGTAAAAGCATGGTAACCTGAACTGGCTTCTTTTTCTTTTTTAAATAAATGCAACTTTGGTAAATTAAGTGAAAATGCCTCTTACCTCTATGCCCAAAAACATAAAGGTCAAACAGACACATAGGAGAACTGTCCCGGTTATCTTCATCTTGGTCTTCTTGGTAAATTCTCTTTGTACTTTATGGCTGCTCACACCTTTCTGGCTCACCTTTTATACCTGACAACTCCCAGTAGTACTGATGCTGATAACAGAGAAAAAAAAACCATGCCCTGTTATATACTCTGGTGCACTTTCATAATGCCCTATATGACAGGAAACTAAATGTGTTTCGTGTGTAAAAAAGAGTAACAATGTGAGGGAAAACTGCTTCCACTGCACTTTGTTAAAAGTAGAATCATATGCTTCTCCTAAAGCTAAGGTTAATATTTGTTTTTGGGTTTTTTTTATAACACGGTGACTGCTTCCTGATACAACTCTGAACCTGCTGAAATGATGCTGGAGGATGCGGAAACACATTGTTCTGACCCCCACTTTCTCAGTAGTGTCATATTACAGGAGATATTATGCTACCATGTGTCCATGTATTTTGTGAAAAGTTATGCTAATAGGTTGGGTGTTTTGGGTACAGTTTTGGCTATACTCACTGTGTAAAAAAATTTTTTTCATGAAAGAATAAACCTGTATCACAAAATTTGCAGGGCTTAGTTATGGTACAAAAAAGTTTTTTTTTTTTTTGTAGCAGTTGTATTTGTTTTATATTACTAAGGATGGATCACATGAGGACTTGTGTGAAGTTAGAAGGAAAAGGGCATCTTGAGACTTGCTAGAGACTGCTATTTGCCACTTCTTAAAATAACAGCTGGTTTTGTTGAATTTGACCTTGCATGTTCGGAAGTATTCTAACTAACAACACAGTTCTCGGTTCTCATCTCTTTTTATTCATATTACATTTCTAGATTTACAACCTTGGTCTTACATTTTTATGAAATCTGTCTCCTCTTTATATTTAACTTTCAGGCAAGGTCAGATAAGGCAGGAATAAACCCGAGGGTAAGTCAACAGAGAAAAACTGTGAAGCAACAAGGTCATTCAAGGGAAAATGAAAGTGGAAAGCTAACCAGCCCTCTGTAGTTATTTTGATAACACAAGAATTCTACTTTACAAACCTTCACATTTTGTATTGATTTTTTTAAAATGGTAAATTACTCACATTCGATTTCACCTTGTCTTGTTGAACTCTTGGAATAACTGATGCAAACAGAAAGGAATGTGAACCTGTGATATTTAATTTCTGATATAAGGTTTTACAAATATTTGAGGAACCCTATCAACTTCCAAAAAAAATCGAATGTGACCAAACCATTGTGAAAAAAAGAGAAGTACTGTTACTTTTCTGTTGTACTTGTTTTTGTACCCGTTTTCCATTGCAAAAACAACGTTCAGCTATGGTCAAAAGTTTACATACTTTCTTCACTGGCATATATGACATGATGATTTTAATTATTTCTTCGAATAGTTCTTTTTCAAGGGTGGAATCATTGCAACAGAATACAGTTTTAATTACTTAAAAAAAAACCAAGAATTAGATGCACAAGGTTGAATGCTGAGAGGAAAGGGTGCCATAATCATTTGCATCTTGTCACATATTAACATGTATCAGGTTCTTCTCACAGGTAAATACGTGACTCTATCTGCAGAAATACGTTGTTGTTGTTTCTTAAATAGCCAGGTCATAATTTCTGGAAAAACAGACACTGGTGCTGAGGATTTCAAGTCTATTTTAATTCTATTTCTATTTTAATGTCCCGACACATGGCTATACACACCAAAACAAGCCAAACGGATGGCACTATAGTCCAAGTGGAAAAATCTGTCATTTTTTATTTGAGGTGTATTGTCCCTTTAAATTTTAAGACTGATTGCACAAATATTTAATATGTGAGTATGTAACAGGTGCATACTGGGTGTTTTATAGTTGATTAACGAAAGCATATGTATCCTGTGGGGGAAGTCGAATACAAACCTAAAACTACAAAACATTTTAAATAACAACACACATAACTTCATTTCTCTCCTACCACCGTATTATTACAACAACAGAGAGGAAGCAAACTTGTTCCTGTAACAAATGATTCTGGTAGGTATGAGATCACAAGTAACCTTTTGTAGCACGTTATCAGCTGGTTTATCACAGCACTGCATATTTCCTGGTACAGGAAAGTTCCGATAACCAAATGTCCCAGGACACAATATAGCACAAATATCGCAAGTGACACTCTTACATGTTTCCATGTAGAATAGAGTGGGATTTTATTAATGTAGTACACATTTTCCTTATGAATTTTAGCACCAAATATTTCTTATAGAATAGTTCATCGGCACAGTGGCTACAGATACAGCGTAGCATCGGAGGTTTGCAATGGACCAGTCAAAGTGCAGAGCTCAACCCAACTGAATTGCTGTTACAGGACCTTAAGAAAGCGGTGTATATATGAATGTCTGCAAACACCAATCGACTGAGGCAATACGGTAGAGAAAAATAGGCCAAAATTCCTTCACAACAATGTGAGAAACTAATAAGGTCATACAGAAAACAATTATTTCACTCCTGCTAAAGGTGGTTCTAGAAGCTATTGGCTCATGGGGTGTAATTCGCTTTTTAGAGAACTACATTGTCATTTGAAACCTTTTTTCCCGCAGGATCAGATGTTTGAGCAATAAAAGACAAATCTGTAAATAAATACTGCTTACTAAATTTAATATAAGATAAGATAAGATAAGATAGAACTTTATTAATCCCTCGGGTGGGTTCCTCTGGGAAATTCGACTTCCAAAAAAAGCACAGCAACGACCGAAGTTACAGTTACAGAATTGTTATATATATATATATATATACACACACACACACACACACACACACACACACACACACACACATATATATATATATATATATATATATATATAAATTTCATACTGTCTACAAACTAAACAACACTGAACAATGGTGCAAAATGCAGCTGCTCACATTTTAACAAGAACTGGGAAATTTGAGCACATTAGCCCTGTTCTGAGATCTCTGCATTGGCTACCTTGTCAGGTTCGAGCAGATTTTAAGGTCCTGCTGCTCATCTACAAGGCTTTAAACGGACTGGCACCTTCATACCTCTCCGACCTTTTACATCTTTACGTTCCATCCCGTGCTCTCCGATCTCAGGACTCTGGCCTTCTAAAGGTTCCTAGAGCCAGAAAAAAGACAATTGGAGAGCGTGCTTTTTCTTTTCGTGCCCCGTTTCTGTGGAACACCCTCCCTCAAGATGTTAGGCAGGCAATCTCCGTGGAGGTTTTTAAAACTAAGCTGAAGACACATTTGTTCACCTTATCTTACAAGTCTTAATTCTATGGCTTTTAGTTTTTAAATTCTTACTGTTTTTAACTTGTATTGTGTCTTTTACGTGTATTGCTATGTATCGCTTTTTATTTATTTATTTTTTTTATCTCTTTAGTTTTAAACAGTTATACAGCACTTTGTTTGAAAGCGCTTTATAAATAAAGTTATTATTATTATTATAAATGAAGGCTGCAGAGAGATATATAGAGTTAGTTAAATGTTAAAATCACGACGTTCATATCAACTGTGCAGTATTTACATGCTAATGTTTCTTTTAGCATGTTAGCATGCTAGTATTTGCTTTCAGAGGGCACTGTTACTAAAATTAGGATCTTAAGAGATTGAGGGGAAAAAAGGGAGCAATTTTTTCCATGAGCTGTATGACTGTGAAGATACACAGCTAAAAGTTAATGTTCTATTTCCACATTTTAAGAAACATGGTCTAAAATATAATCCGTTATGAATATGAACATGTAAAATGTCTTAATCCGAATGACTGAAAACACTATAGAGCTAAACAGCTAATGTAGCTTTAAAAAACTACTTTGCGTAAACTGGATTGTGTAAATTATAGGAAATCATCCTTTCAATTGTTCAAGGGGTTAAAATGATACTCAGGCAGACATGAGTGACTCAGAGGCAAATAATCTTTGTTCATAAGGCTCTGCCAATCAAAACTTTGATTGCTTTAGTGATTGTAGAAGTGTTAAAACTCTGAGGTTATTGGGGAAAAAGGTTATTTTTACAAGCTTGAATTGTACTCTTGACTGGAAAATATGACACGTAATTCCTCATAAACAAGCACCACCCATCTTTGAGGAGCACGATTAAACGGTGCCAAGATGAAGAACTACTTTAAGACCAAGAATGTCCAAGGGTGCTGATTGTCAAGGACTACTTGGCCTTACAAAGATTACAAAATTGTCTGATTAATCCGTGATAACATGGGTTAAGCGCCTTGAGGCAACTGTTGTTGTGTTTTGGCGCTATATAAATAACACTAAACTGAATTAAATGAGTTATCAAGTTGTGCACAGACTTCCCAACTCAACTATATCTGATATTCTTAAAGCAAAAGAGCCACAGACTAAACGTGTGTATAATAATATGTCTATATTATTCAAAGATTCAGTCTTTTATTTAAATGACTCAGCTGAAGCCATCACTTTGAACAATGCATGTAATAAATTCCAAAACTGATGCTAAAAAAGTAGTATTTAAACAAGTGATCTTGCTTTTTGAGCCCACTGTGCGTTAAAATGCATTTAACATTCATTGTTATCAGTACTTTGCGTACCTTATCTCTGCCTTGCGTGTTTAAGATCTCCATGCAAATTGCATTTCCTTAAGAACAAACATAAAGTTCAAGTTGAAACGGTACATCAAACACAGATGGAAATGGTGACGTGACGTCAAAACAAAGAGAAACATACAGGCAAAATAAAGTTGCAAAGTAGAAGGAATCGTTTTTTCTGTATTTGTGTTGTTAATTGGATCTATTATCAGTCAATTTTAGTATAAAATACAAATATATAAACTACGTCTTTTTTAAATCTGAGCCTATATCAGGCCATTTTACTCATGTTTGTTCAAAGGGAATAAAGTCTAAACCAAGTCCTTGAAGGAAGCTGTACTTCCTTGAACTTGCTGTTGTTGTGCTAGGTTGACTGCGACCTTTGATCCTATATAAACCATGGATAAAGTCACGCAACCAGACTCATCAAATAAAGAAAGTAGGTCCACATGTGACTGACAAATCCAGTCCTTTCCTCAGTTTTATTGGTCTGACTTGACAGCAAAGCAAACACGTGTAATTCATTTATCCTTGAGTCAAACAAAATAGGTCTACTGCTTAAAAGTCTGACTTCCATCCATGCATCCATCCATCCATCAGCATAAGCAGAGAAGCCCAAACCTCCCTCTTCCTAGCCACCTCCTCCAGCTTGTCCGGGGGAACACCAAGGCGTTCCCAGGACAGCCGAGAGATATAATCTCTCCAGCATGCCTTGGGTCTGCCCCGGGGCCTCCTCCCAGTGGGAGATGCCTGGAATACCTCACCCCTTTGGAGCCCAGGAGGCATCCTTATCAGATGCCCGGAACACCTCAACTGGGTCCTTTTGATGTGAAGGAACTTCTCACCCTATCTCTAGGGGAGAGGCCAGCCACTCTTCGGAGGAACTACCCACAGCTCATGACCATAGGTGGGGGTAGGGATGCAGATCGACTGGTAAATTGAGAGCTGGGTCCTGGGTGAAGGACCAGACAAAGAAAGATACAGAAGACGCCTATGAGTAGAACATCAAGGGAACAGTTCACCCTGCCCGGGATAGGGTTACCGGGACCCTGCCTTGGAGGCCGGAGCGGGGGCCGTGGAAGACTGATCCCCAGCCACCAAGACTTATCTATTTCCTTAAGTTATAAAATCCTTGTAGATATAACTATTCAAAAATAAATAAATACTTGAAACCATCATTGACACACCTTAAGTGTGAGTGAAAATTTGTAAACCACCAATTTGATTTACTGACTTCAGTTTCCATTAAATTAAAAAAAAAGACTATTTTGATTAAGACATTAATTGATTGTTGTTTTTTTTTACTGTAAATATACTTTAAAAAACAAACAAACATTGCAAACAGAAGAAAAAAACTAATAGGGGAAAAATATTAATGACTATCTGTATATACCACATAATTTACATGCTTGAAAAGGAGTAGGATGAAGTTTAAACTTCTTTACTAACACGCTGACTCTTTGCGGCTATAAAACAGTAATATACATAGGACATTTAAATCAATATGACCACACGTTCAATAAGGCTTTGCATATACCCTATCATAAATAGATGATCATTTTATAGCTGTCTTTATAATAAGTAACTAGATGGCTATCATATAATATTGAAATTACATTATTGCTGTTTTTGAATGGGCAATTGTATTTACTGCATACTTAAATTTTCCCTTTTACATACATCCAGTGTATGGTCTTGTTACATTTTACATGCAAAATATGCATGTAATGTGTGCTTTAGAATTAAATTGAATTAATTTTAATATCATGCTTGAGTAATGTCAATCCATCACTAACATTTTCTATGATGAAATTAGTGGCATTTGATGAAAAGTGATGACTTTTAATGTGTTTTTCTCTCTATGTTTTTTACAGTTTTATATTTAATAGTGCGAATGAAAAACAAATGTATATTTTTACACTATAGTATATATAGTATATAGCTAAAATTGTTTTGTTCTTTTACAGCTGATGTTTACAGTACCTTCAGGTATATCCGCGTCTACTGTCGCCATCTAGCGGTGGGAGAATTAATCCCATTTTTATGCCCGGAAGTGACGCATTAACGTGCTGTGCTTTCTGAAAGAAATCAATGGAAGGGTGCCAGTGATCATGCTTTATTTAAAATAATAAATAACTAGGCCCTTTTTCGCAAAGGCTGCATCATCTGGGAAACATCTGTACAACATTCAGCCAAAAGACGGTTTGAACTTGGGTAAGTAGCTTTTTGCACAGCCCGTTGCTAACTAGTTAGCTTAATTTGCTTGAGCTAGCATGTTTAGCCAGTAAGTTAAGTTTCCCTCCCTCGTCTCCATTGAGAGTACATTTTTAAGGAGTTTCCTGCTTTCTTAAATATGATCTCGAAACGTCTGTAGTTTCTCTAATAAGCTTAAATTTGAGCATACATCCTTGCTGTGTTGATAAAACGTATATTTACGCTAATAGAACATCACCTTTGTCTTGTACCATCGTACCCCGCAGATTTGTGTGGATATGGCAGCTTCTTTACCTCAGAAGCCAGGGATGGCAGGTATGCCCTCACAGCAGCAGCAGCAGCCTCCTCATCTGCCCCCCGGTGCTGCCCCAAGTGCAGGTCAGCAGCCCATGCCTCCTCAGGGAGCCCTTAGGGAGATCTCCCCGGTGTTCCTCTGCAGGATCGGACAGGAGACTGTACAAGATATTGTCACACGCACTATGGAGATCTTCCAGATTACACGAGCCACACAGGTAAGGGACACGAGGCTCATGCTTAGCAGCAGGAACTGTTTTCTTGTTGTTAGTGTCTGGGACTTGATATCAAAATAACGATATTGTCGCATACCTATATGTAATATGAGTATAACACACTTACCTATATTCTTGCCCACTCACATATTCAGCTTTGTTTATGGGTGTATCATTAGCAGACTAATATTTCTTACTGTTAGTTTCTCATTCATCTTCTCAGTTCAGCTGCTCTTCTGAGGGGTCACTACAGCCTCCATCTCTCTCTCTGACATCCTCTTCTGTCACACTAACCATCTTCATGTCCCCTTCACTACATTCATGAATCTTCTCCTTTTTTCCTCATTTCCTCTGGCCTAGCAGCTCCATTTTCAGCAATCTTTGTCGAGTATATCCATTATTCCTATCTGCACATTTTCCAGCCATCTTAGTCTTCCCTCTCTAGGACTCAATCTGAGCCATCCGTCTGATTACATTCCTAATGAAACTCTTAATCTTAACCTTGCAGTCTCGTGTCTCTTTCAGGTTGCACCTTCTGGTTAAATGTAGTCCGCCTGTATGCATCTTCCTCATTTCTTATATGTCACCCTGTGTTCTTCTGTCTTCTTGAAATATGATACGTCCTTATCAAATCTATTTCCATCACCCATATGTCTATTGCCTGCTCCTATCGCCAGTCTCTTACACTCTGACTGTGCTTACGGTCTTATCCAAATTACTCTGGTTTTTTTCTTCTAACTGACATCCAACGTGTAGTGAACAAATTCAACATCACCTATTTGATTTCCAGCTTCAATCCTGTATGACACACTCTTCGCTTCCACATTTGAGTATATCTATAATTTCTCAGGCATGGCTTTCTTCCCACCTGGTCTCATTCTCTCTATCATACCAGCCAGCTGTCTCCTTTTACCAGCCTTTGTCCCAGCTCTCACCTCTGCACTCCTGCCTGTTAAGTTCTCATATTGACTTAAAGTCCAAAACTACAACTGTAACGATCGTTTTTAATATTTATTTAATCTGAACGACTTTTGAAAACTCAATCAAGTGCAGCTTCAGGTTCCTCATACCATTTATAAATAACATTCGTTTTGTTTTTTAAATTAAGGATTACGTTTATTTAAGTTTATTTATTGTCTAATAGAAGAGAAAAAACAATGTCTTAGATTAAAAAAAGAAAAAAAGAAAAACAACAACTGCTCCAACTAACTAGCTATTGGCAACAATTAAAATAAAAAGTGGGTCATTGGAGTGTGAACACAAGGCTCTGTGAATGCCAATTTGGTGACCTCAATGACACTATCAGAGCACCAATTTGACCTCCCCCTGGTGGACTTAATGTACACTATGTAAAACTATTATTAGATCAAGCTTTTGGCCATAATCTCCAGAACTGTCCGTGCCCTCGTCCGTAAGTGTGTAATCCGGGCATCAGCCAATTAAAATCCACACTTCTCAGACAACAGCGCCTCTCACATCTGGGTCCTTACAGTACTGGTGAGCCCTTCCTTGGAACCTTTGTACATTTGGCATTTTAACAGAAAATTCAAATGACTGCAGGTTTACTGACTGATTAGTTCAATAATTACCTGCTGAGTCACCAGTCTGCAGTTTTAGATGGGCAGCACGGACGGTTACTCATATTTTACTGCTACCAAAAATTGCAGTTATTGTTATATTAGCATTATTTCTTTAGCTTAAGTGCAGCAAATTGCACCAGCAGCTCTGGTGTATGTGTGGCTGTTAACTGAGTGGGCGGTATTTATGTGGCTAAAGTGGTTCCACTGTTCCCTGTCAGTCTCAATTTGGCCCGTCTTCTTTTCTGGCATATCTGCTCGGCTTGCCTGTCAGCATCCCTCGTACCCATCCTCCCATCTCCATTTGATCCGTGTTACCAAATGCGCCTCTGTGTTTTTCAGTGTAGTGCTGACTTCTAAAGCTTGTTCTTGCCTATTAAGGTGACCCCCCCCCCCCTTTTTTTTTTTTTTTTTAAACCTGTGCAGCTCAGAGAAGAGGAACACTATGGTTTTGTGTTGCCATTGCTATTACTTGGTTTTGAAAAATGATTGTCTACATGTCCAATGTACATGCAGTCATTTACATTGCCTGACACTGTCAGCATTTTTATTTGCATTACACTGCTGTATTTAGAAATAGAAGTGTAATTATTCCAAATGATTTCATGTTATCTATTGTGTGTTTTTGATTCAGCTTCCTAATGGGGTGACTCAGAGCCAGGCAACGTATCAGGACCGCTTTGGGAAGCTCCAGGAACACCTTCGGCAGCTCACTCTGCTCTTCAAAAAACTCCGACTGCTGTATGAACGCTGTGTGGAAATGACCTCTGACCTGAAGGAGGGACCAGCTGAGGTTAGAGAAGACCTTTGCTGACCCCCCCCAAAAAAAGAAAAACAAACAAACATTTTTTCAATTACTACTATATAACTACTGTAGAACTATGTTCTTTCTTTATGTCTGATTTGATAATGAGAAAAAAAAATGCAATTTTAATCGTGATTTACCTCGGCTGTGTGTTCAGCTTGTGCCGTACGCTGGAGAGGAGCTGGTTTCTGTCAGAGTGGAGCCCTGCAGTCCTGCTGTCATCCAGGAAAGAAACGAGGTCCTAGAGGTGGGTTTCTGTAATGTTCTTGTCGCCTCGGGAAACCATCAGCAGTGACGGGGCCTTTTTTTGGGGGGGTTAAGTTAAAATAAAATAAATAAAAAAGCAGTACACACAGAATTTCAAGTCCAGGATTTAGAGACTTGTTGAAAACGTACGTGTTGGTGCCAGCAAAGTCAGTGTTACCTTTTGTTTTTAAATGGTGCATTATCCCAGTTTAAACATTTGATACGTTTTTTCTGCACTATTGTGAATTGTTATGGGTTCGTGAGATTTGCAAATAATTCTGTAATAATTAATAATAATTGGTCTTGAAATTGATAACTTCCCACTGCTAAAAGGGACATCTTTTAGTGCCTTGTTTTCTCTGACCAACAGCCAGGATATCTATTACCGTCACTTTATGACACAAAACAGGAAATCCTAAACGTGCAGAAAACATCATTAGCTACTAAGAAAGAAAAAGGGTTGGCAACAAACGTTATGCCAGTTCATTGACTTATTGCTGCAGCTTTTCTTGAAATGGATTCAACATATGAATCAATTAATTTCTCATATATTGTTTGGTGTTCCACAGTTTATTATATATTTTAATAATTGGGGACAGTGTTACTTAGCTATGCTGAAATGAGCAGAATAAAGTCCCTTTCAAATTCCTCTAGGTGGCAGTACTGACACAGGCTAAAGTAGCATCTGGATTTTAACTGAAAAACTCTGCATTATTTACTCATTCTGAATTAGGGTGTTGGTTTTTGTTAGAGCTAATATTTCAGTTGGGTTACAAAAATACCTTCAGGGAGCCAGTGGCAAAACACTGGAAAATTCTGCCTGAGGCTGAGAGGACTGTTGGCTTTAGCATCAGCACCAGTAGAAAAGTATTTTTCCTCCAGGTGTGAGGCAGTGTCAGCATCACTTGTTAATATGTGATTAGCTATTTCCTTCCCGGATTGCTTATATGTATAAGGATGTAACAGGCAATGGTTAAAGTCCACGTGTTCTGCAGAGTTTAACTAATGGCCAAATGTCTTGTTGTTATACAGAAATTGCGCCAGAAGAACCAGGAGATGAAGGTTCTGATGGACCAGATGAGGAACCTTCTGTGGGACATCAATGCTATGCTGACACTTAGAAAATGATGGCTCTGAATGAGACTTGCGCACTTGTTTCTTAGCTTTGCACTCCTCTGCGGGTGAAGGAACTTTAAGACGGCAAAGACCAGGTGAAATAAGGGAACTTCTGTAGGATTTATGGGACCTTCCGCCTACTCTGAGCTGGCACTTCATCACTGAAACTCATAATTTACTTGCACCTTTTCATCTAAGAGCCCGTGTTGTTTGTTGTATTGGAGCCGATAAGAGGGAAATCATAAACAAGGCAGGAATAAGGTATCGAGTCAAAGCCAAAAACAGGATAAGCTGACACACATTCTAACAGTCATCCTCTTCTTTTGTATGAGGCAGCTGATAACCCAATTTTCATTTGGAAAGTGCTCTGCAACTGTTTTGTAACTACTTAAATAAGTTATAGACTTTTGTTCAAACTGATGAAATAATAAGTTGGAACCTGGATGGCCTCAGGTAACAAAAAGCACAGAAGAGAAAGAAGCCTAAACTGCCTATTCATGGTGTTCTGCCTCCAGGTGCTGACTTGACACCAGACAGACTTGAATTCATTGCAGGTAATTCTTCCACAAAGCACAGAAGCTGATCTGATATGTTTGTTTACAATAGGAACAATTGCCCATATTTGTGCTCTGTCAGTTGTAAAACACTGTGGGTTCAGAATTCCAATCGGCCCTTTGGCAGCTATGTATCTCAGGTGCTTTGTACATAAGTGTGTGCATGTGCTTAATGAGATTAGCTTCCTGAGTGCTACACATCACACCTGTTTGCCCTGAGGGTGTTGAGACTTGCTTACCTGTGAATTTATTTTTGTAAACTGTACTACAAATGGTTGGTGTACTGGGTATTTGTTTTTTAATAAACTTCTTTTTTTGAAACAAACGGTCTGAATATATATTTTAAAGTCCTGCTTCTAAATCCAGGACGGGCCCACTCAGACTGAAGTATTAGCTCCATAGTGTCAGTCTCAACCCTGAGGGTGGATGTAGGAATGCATGATCTCCCTCACAATTGAGATGATGTATAAGTACATCAAAGTACATCCACCTACTTGTAATGATGCACACTCTGACCTTAACCTTCTGTATTCATCTTTCTTTACACAGCAGCAGCTCTTTTGTGTAGTTTGCCTACATTACAACAAAGAGCCAGTCATTCTCTTTCTCAGTCATGTCGGATGCTATCGAACCACACTTTCGATTCCTGTGATTGTGCTTAGTATAATACTCTTTAGTAATTTATTTTTAAAGGAAACTCATCCTGTCCCAAATGGGTTTTCTATATTTAATTTTACTTTACCTTTGTAGTGGAATTGTACCTGCCACAATACACATTTTCAGTGTATCCATCACACAGCAAATTTTGCTCGACCCCATTTGGCCTTCAAAACTGCCCTTATTCTTCATGGCATAGATTTAATAATGGGCTGGAAACATTCCTCAGATTTTGGCCCATTCATGATCTGAATCCCCCGTTCCACCTCATCACAAAGATGCTCTGGTGACTGTAGAGGCTATTTGAGTACAGTGAGGTCACTGTCATGTAAAATAAGCCTTTTTGAGATTATTTGAGCTTTGTGGATGGACATGGACAGCAGTAATATCCAGATGGACTGCCATGTTTAATTGATGCTCAGTTGGAGTTTTACCAGCAGCATCGGCCTGAACTGTTGATACAAGGCAGGATGGATCATGCTTTTTTTCAGTCTGGTAAGCTCATGTGAACTATAATAATAATAATAATAATAATAATAATGGATTGCATTTATATATCGCTTTTCGAGACCCTCATAAACTTAGTTCTTAGTTGACAAGAGTAGCGCCACGTGTTGTCTTCGGCTGCTGTAGCCAATCTGATTCAAGGTTTGATGTGTTGTGCATTCAGAGAAGCTCTTCTCGATATCTTGGTTGTAGAGAACGGCTGAGTTGGCTTTCTAGCAGCTCATTCTCCTCTGACATCAACAGGGTATTTTCACGCACTGACCTGGCGCTCTCCGTTCTTCTAAAGATGGTTGTATGGGAAAATCCCAGTAAACCTTCAGTTTCTGGAGTTCTCAGACCAACCCGTCTGGCGCCAACAACCATCCCACGTTCAGAGTTACTTAACTCACCTTTTTTCCCAACTCTGATTTTCAGGTTGCCTCAAACACATTTACTTGCCTAAGTTCACCGAGTTTTACTAGGTTTGGCATCACCATCCAGCAATTAGTCTGTCTTTTGCTCTGCATGACAAACATTTATCTGCATATATTCAAAATAAATGCCAACTTGGACTGCAAATGATAAATCCACTGGAACAAAGATTTTGGCTGTTTTCCTACAGATTTCGCTTATTCATTTAAAGGTAGTATTCATAATGATTAGTTGATTTCTATTTTTTGTGTGTTTTTCAAGAAACTGCTTGACAGTGTGATCTTCAGCAGTGTAACCAGAACTACATGATTCTTTTTATACGTTTGTAGCATAACTGGATGAAAGACAGACATGCCACAGCAGCCTCCCTGATTTCCTATCTTTGTTGCTTGTACCTTAAATTACAAGATGAACTTTGCCTCTGCTGGAAACGTGGCCACACACTATGTGTTTGGCAATTATGGGACAAAATATGTGAACATTCTGCAGCACGAGTCCAGAGTTTGCATTTATAAATCACTTTATTGGTCTTACAGTTAGCATTTTAATGTGAAATGATCTGTTTCCTTGGCAACAGTAACATGGAGACAGATGTTGCCAGCTGGAGTGCATGGCACCGATACCAGTCCCTTGGGTGCTCCTGGCATGAGATAGTCATTCTCTCCTTGTTGCCACTGCAGTAGCACTGACATTTGAAGTGTTCACAAATGTTCCTTTTTTGACTATTTTAATCGTCCTTTCTCAGCGACAGGGCCAATCACAAGGACTATTTTAAGGCCCCAAATTTCTCAAGATTCATGGAGGTTGGAGAAGCATTTGAAGTACTTTTTATAGACTCCTTTCTCTTAAGCTCTTTATATAGTTCAGATCTCCTTGGGTCTTTCTTGATGATTGTCCATGTCACCAATGGACCTCGGTGCCTTTTTGTCCACTTCCCATGCATGAAAGACATGTCTTGAACTTTCTGTTACTTAGTAGCCATATTTGTCTGTCCAAAATGGCTCGAAACATGACTTCAACGCTCTCTAGTCTTTTTGTCCAGAAATGTTAGGCCCTCTCCAGGTCTTTGTACTTCTTGCGTAGGACGGACACTTGATCTTTGAAGAGAACGGGGTCCAGGCGAAACTGAGAATGCACCAGGGGCATGTAGCCAAACCAGTTGGCAAAGGAGTTGACGCACTCTTGCCTCTGGTTGAAGTGTTCAGGGTTGGCCCAAGGGACGCTCTTCGTACCCTGGGAGTAGAACAGGCACATGCTATTTAGCATCCAATCTTGTTCTAACAACCAAGTCAAGAGACTCCAGAGAGTATTACTTTGAAGACAATTCGGTACCTACCTGTGGACTGGGGAGCTCCTTGTACTGCTTCCTTTGAGCCACTTTGATCGGCGGCTGGTGAGTCACAGCAGAGACCAGGAAGTTCATAAGGATGTCCTCACAGTTGGAGGTGCGATCCACCAGAGTCCGCAGAGACTGAGGCAGGTAGTGAGTGAACAGGTAGTGGTAGTACCTGTGGGGAAGTTGAGAGTGTCACATAAACATACAATATTCATTGTATTCTTAAAGCCAGCAGGCAATGGTGCTTTATATAAAAGAGATATGTTTAAAAAACCCCATCTGACAAAGATATGCTGCCACTTCTTCCGCCAATGTGCTCTACCTGTCTCGCTTTCAGTAGCTCTAATGATAGTTTTAGCCTCTCATACCTACACTCATCATACTGTAAATTTCTTTAGACAAGGGCCTCATCTAACCTAAAATAAAAATGTAACATAACATGATTAACTGGAGGTCAAGCAACCATCTGTTAGCAGGCTCGGTGACCTCTACAGAGTAGATGGTGTGATGTATGCTGATAATATGTATCTAGGACAAGTTGATTTCTCCGCCGAGTGAGATTTAAGCTTTAAGGTGCCCAGCCGACTAAACTCCACTGATGCAATGCATATGTTCTTCAATATCAGTTTTAGGTGTATAGCGCTTTCAATTTACTTATCATTATATTTTCAGACTAAGCAACTGTCACTCTATTTTTTTAAAGAAGGTTTAATTGTGCTTCACAACCAAAATTGGCCACATTTATCTCTATGTAAGTTGCTGCCGTGGAGTCTCGGCGCGCCGTCAGATCAGTTTACTAATATGATATGCAGTAAAAATTAGATGAAGACTAAATTATCCATTCCCCCACTGAGCGAGTCGTGTTTTATAGGCTCACTATTCATTGGTATTTTTCTGTTTAAGCAGTAAAACGGGTTATTAAAGTTGGCGCTGGTGTGTCTATAGGCTTTAGAGATTCAAATTAGCACGACAAAAACGTGTTTTTATTAAGTCTGCTGACAATAATGACCACATTGTCTCAAAATGTCACAAGGTTTCAACACCTTTTAAAGTACCCTGTCTGTGGTGTAATTACATTCTCATTGTATAAGAACTCCCATCCCTCTCCCATAGCACATAATCGACTTCGTGCTTTTCGAATTAATCAAACTGCTTGAAGTAATCCCTGAGTAATTCACTCTTGCCTTCTTTTTTTCCCCCTCCCGCTCACACAAATACATAATTATTCTTGATGCCTTTTCTTTCTGTTTGATTGTCCCTTATTGCTCATCATGTTGATATTTGTGCCATTATGTTCGGAGCTGCTAGAGTTCAAGTTCTCCCTTGCTCTCAGTTTTTAATCTTTGAAGCAGTCTGTTTTGAGAATTTAATGTCTGTTCTGTATTAGTTTGTCAAATGTTGCAGTTATTATAGACGAATATATCAAACACATTAAAAAGTCTCAGTACACCCTGGAAAAATGAACAAACTTTTAAATTTAGCCATTTGTAGGAGCTCCTGTTTTCCTGTAGCTGCTTATGGAGCTTACACAACAGTAAGAACTTCATTTTTAACCATTGCCTCCTACAAAGCTGACTCAGTTTGTTAACATTTCTGGGATGTATGGACTGAACAGCCCTCTTCAGGTCTTGCCATAACCTCTCAGTTGAGAACTCAGCAATTCCATAACAACGATCTTCTACCTTTTCAACCATTCTTTTGCTGACTATACTATGAGCTTGCATTTTAAGGTCATGGACTCCTGCCCTGATAGTCTCATTTACAAAAAAAAATAAATTGATAATTCTTAAATTCATTGTTTGAATTCAGCAATTGCACGGCACTCAATCCCAGAGGGAGCAAAACAGCCCCAAACCATGCTCCCATGAGATTTTGTTGTTTTCCTTCCTTTAAACATATGTTGTTGTCAAAATGCTTTAAGTTTTGTCTCATCTACTCACACAACCTTCAGGTTTGGTAAACTTGGGATCTGCTGTATTATTTTGTTCTCGAAAAGCATCGTATCCTTAAATTAAGGCCATTCTATTGAATATCTATTTTCATATAGTGGAAATATGAACAAAGATTTCGTTATGTTGCAAAGATTTCTATGATGGTTTTGCTGTTACCCTTGAGTTTTTCTCCGACCTCTCAGGATTGCATCCTGGTGTGATCTTTTCAAAGACAACTGCAGTGCTAAGAGAATCGATGAACAGCATTATGGGTTGTTATAAAAGATGCTGCAGTAGAGCTAATACTAAAGGGAATAGGAAAAGAAGCACTGAAGCGCCTTCTCTTATCATTTAGGTAATTTGATTAGCTCTAACTATGGCTGCCACCTAATTGTTTCTAAGTCATTTAACTCAGTTAGGAACCTTTGTAGGCAAACCTCCCTTGCAACATTGATATGCCTTATTTATAGAGGACACGCCAACCCACAACCCAATCTCATCTCCTTAATTGAAGCACTTGACTCCAAGTAGGAGAAACTGTCGGCACAAATATGTCTGTGAAGGTTCTCAGTCATCCAGGTCATCGTAGTCAAAGGAGCTTGCAAAGAAAAGCGTCTGGACTTCTTTAAGTTACTTGAAGACGTTTCACCTCTCATCCGAACTGAAGAAGCTTCTCGGATGAGAGGTGAAACGTCTTCAAGTAACTTAAAGAAGTCCAGACGCTTTTCTTTGCAAGCTCCTTTGACTACGATGACCTGGATGACTGAGAACCTTCATAGACATATTGCCGTACATTTTGGGAGGAACACCCTTCAGAACTGAAGAAGCTTCTCGGATGAGAGGTGAAACGTCTTCAAGTAACTTAAAGAAGTCCAGATGCTTTTCTTTGCAAGCTCCTTTGACTGTCGGCACAAAGTTTCACATACTTTTTCCAGCATGGATTGGAAAGATTACTCACATCTGTATACATGAAAGTGACATGTCTATAAAGGCGACTGAAGATCAGACCAATTAATGTAGAACTTACAACTCCAATAAAATGTTTTCCTGCTGTTATGTAATAGCAAATTCAAATAATTTTTTTACCACCGGATATGTGAGACAAACCAAGATTTTGCTGGGTGATTCAACTAAAGTGTCTTTTTTCTTCCTTTGAACCTTTAATTAAAAGACTAGTAACCACAAAGAAAGTTTTCAGTTATAAAAAATATGAAACAAATTATTATTCATTATTTTTTCCCTCCTGCGTTCATGCACCTGTGGTAGAAGGCGGCTCCAGTTAGGACAATAGAGTAGTCGTTGGTCCATTTGGAGGTGTAGCCCCAGGCCCGCTTCAGGGGATCCCAGAAGTGGCTTCTGGGAGGATAGCCTACAATCCGCTCAGGGAAGCTCCGCCACACCAAGAAGGCAAAGTTCACCTGCAAGTACAGAAAAGGAAGATTCAGGGTTTCTTTTGTTTAGAAATATTAATTTATTCATGTACAGTATGTGGGCGCTTCTGCTGTATGTATTGTGTGTTGTACATGTCCACACACCTCACTTGTCAGTAGGACCGTATCCTCATCCAGACTCAGCACTGCTTCCGTCTCTATGGCAACATGAGGTAGAAACCGACTGGTGGTCTGCGAGAAAAACAAAGTCACTAGTTTTAGCTCTGTTGCTGTAGCCCGTGGGATGGCTGGCTTGTGCTCTGAGAGATTATGAAATACAGTAAATCATGTTGAGTGACTGAGATGGGTGAATCACTATAGGTTTTGCCTTGGGAGGAAGAAAAACGTCTGAAAAGACACACATGGAAGAAGGGTTGAGAAAGTAAATGCTGCACGGATCGGTGGACACGTCAGATAAACACGGATGGTAAGAAAGACCAAAAAAAGAGACATCAAGGCGAAAAATAGATTAGCAGATATAGACAGCGAGTGAGAGACGCATAAACAGACTGAGCAAGCGACAGTTTGTCATTCTGTCACTCAGACGTCACAGCAGGCTACAGCTTGAGTTGTGAGTGGCACTGGCCCTCACCTTCCTCCTGCCATCTGTCACAGTGAGGGGGACAGGCATAGGAGGCCATTTGCTCCGACTGGGTGGCGGTTTCTCGCTGTTCCACAGAATAATGATCTAAAACAGAAGAGAAGTGGAGCTCATGTAAAATGTCGACATATAGATGCATTAGATTGATTAGAAAAGTAGCTGTCATAAATCAGTCAGGGATTTCAGAGGTATGATCCCTCACCCATATGATATCCCATATCCCATATCCCATATGATAGTTTGCTCAATGATAAATTTTCATAGTCTACAGTTGCCTTAGGTACTCAAGTATCCAGACCACTTTAATTTTTGTACTCTTATTCACTTCATATCGGTGAAGTTTAATTTTTGGTGCTCTATGGGGTTTAAGTTTGGCCTTTAACTCAAGAACTACTAGAAACTTGTTCTAAAACCAAGTATGTATGCTTTGGTTTATTGTAATGCTGAGCAGGATTCCTGAGGGGTTTAATACAAATGAAAGTCAACACAGCCAGGCTTTCCCAGCTGATTTGACAAAACCTAAAACTCATTTGGAGATAACCAGTATCACAACAGTGGTTAACAACTTTCTCTTATTAAGTCGGGCTTTCTAGTTCAGGCTCTGTGCAATGTTCATATAAAAAGGTCATATAACTCTTCTTCAACACAAAATGATCCCTATTAGTGCCACGTACACGACTAAATATCTACATAAAAATTGTAACAGTAAAATGCAATACTGTTGCAAAAACAGCAAGAGATTAAGGCTGCAAAAAACTGTTATTCTGGTACGTTAGCGCACACAGAGCTAAAAAATAAGCATTTTAATTCAAGTTAATTATTTTAATGGCTGAGTGCACTCCCGATGCTTGTTTTTAAGGTAAGATATGGTTTAACAATGTTTATGTCAAAAAAAAAAAGTATTCCCGCAGCAGAGAATCTGCATTACACTTAAAATATGGTGCTTTGAACATAACCTGCTCATGACTGCATTGTGTTCAGCATCAGTGATTTATCCAAGTAAAAAGAGAAACTCTTTTGAGAAATATAAAACGCCGATTTTAAGCTTGACGTAGCTTGCTAAACCACTAATCTTACTTTGTAGTTCACCCCTTTGGTCTCAAGTTGCATGTGCTCTTCAGCTGGTTTTCTTCAAGGACATCTCTGTTTTACTCAGAGCAGCTTCTCTTGCAACTTTTAGCTTAAAGACCTGATTGATGATGTGCTCCTGGGGATGGCTGCCCTTTTATTGGCAGATCATCTAATTCCTGCAGAGAACATCTACTGACTTGTTAGAGTGACTGTTGGGTTCCAGGTCACTTTCGCGACCATGGCATTTCTTGCTTGGTTGCACAGTCTGTCCAGATGCACAACTCTATGAAGTGTGGAGACTCATCTTTTTTTCCCCAGCTGCTCAATTTTATAACCTGGTGAGATCTATACTTCACTATAATTTTGCTCTGACATCACTGAATCTTATATATGCACAAACTAAATTATGCACAATCCATTCACTTTACGACAGAAGTTATTGAAGAGGAATTTGAAAAACAGTGGAGAGCACTGCAGCAGGAGTAGACATGGATGCTTTTCAAATGAGAGATTTGCAATAAAGGTATGATAGGCCCCGTGATAAACAGTTAAGAAAATAAATACCTGAAAGGCACTGTAGTACGTTCTCAACATTTCTTAAAATGTGTTTGCTTTGCCTTCAGGGGTTACTGAGTGTAGCTTTATAGAAACATTCACAATTATGCATTTCAAGTTAAACTTACGATTATAATATGTGAAAAAGTGACTACTTTCTGAAGCAACTGTACACACAATCCAACTTTTGCTTATTATTATGACAAAGTTACATAGAGAATATCTCAGTATGTACCTGTGAGCAGTACTTTGACTTAGAGACCACCTGAAGTAGCTTCATGATTGGTTGAGACTGGGAGACCAATGGAGAGACAGCATGGATGACAGCAGTGAACTCCTGTCCTGGAGTGACTCCTGAGCAAAGTCATGAAACAAAGATGTGCACATGATGAAATGTCTTATCTGTCTGAACATGCGCAAGGTGCTGCTAATCTAAGCCTAATAATACTAATATTTATTTGTACTGAACATCATCAAAATAATTTCAAGCCACCATGAAGAATCTGAACATTTAAAACACTGTGCTGTAGAGAGCAATGCTGCAGTTTAATGCTGCCGTAATTTATAAAATAATGTATTTAAACTAGAGATGGACCGATCCGATATTACGTATCGGTATCGGTCCGATACTGACCTAAATTACTGGATCGGATATCGGAGAAAAATAAAAAATGTAATCCGATCCATTAAATATCACGAAAGCACCTCACAAAACTTGCAACACGCCGTAACTCACCTCAGAACGTTAGCACGTTGGAGCAGTATGCATCACGTCGGCTGTGGCATGCGGGACCTGCATGCGTCTGGAGAGCATTTGGAGCTTAGCTAACAACCCAGCATTTCATCTCCGACAAAGTTATCCCGAGAGAAGTAAAGCAAGTGTGTAAGTCCATCTCTGAATTTTTGTAAAGCATTCCTGTGTTAAGCTTAACAAGCGACTGCCTCTTCTTGCTGCTACTTCAATCATGAAACTGCTTAATGATCAGCTGATCGGCTTTTCTGTCTCGAGTCCGTCTCTCTTCTTTGCTTTTGGCCCACTTTGCACCAGAAAGAGGAAACCAGCGGCTGAACAACAGCAGCACGTTTAAGCTTGATCAGCTGTTGTTAGAATTTATTTATTATTACTTTCTACTCGAGGATCTTTTTCTATGTAGCTGACAGCTGGTAACTGTGCAGGGGCGGATCTAGCAAAGTTTAGCCAGGGGGGCCGATAGGGCATTAACAGGGAAAAGGGGGCACAAAGACATACTTTTCTTTCTTATTCTCATTTAAAATGTCTAGCTTTTAATAAATAATTATCTGACACCCAAAGTTTTAATTTGATGTAAAATGAATAGAAGTCAATTACTGTATATAGTAACTATTAAGTCTAATATACCCTAGTAAGCTATAGTACTTTTTCCTTTGGGAAGGTACCATCTGTGCAGTCTGCAATTTTGTTGAAGAAAGATGTTGAATCTATTTAATATTTCTTGAAAAATAATTGATTTCTGTGCATTTTTTTTTCACATTGCATCAAATTGAGGTTGATTACGTCGATTAAGCATCATGAGGTGGAGCGTGAGGGGTGGTTCCCTATTTTTTATTTATTTATTTTTGTTGTTGCTGGGAGTTGGAACCCTATTAGTTAGGTTGCTTAATATTTACGCTACTCTTTAAAATACCAGAATAGGGAGGATGGTGTAGGTTTAAGTTTATTAGATTGATCAGTATTGCTGAACTATGAAATTTTTTTTTGCATATAGGTATAACAGAATAGCTTTAGTGTAGTTGTTGTTTTAAACTTGAGTATGAACTTATACAAAATGCAGCAAGATATTTAACCCTTTAAGACCTACCATAGAACCAAGTCCGCCAGAGCTTATATTATATTTTTACATGCTGTGGAGCCATTTTTGGGAGCATTTCAAGTTGCTATACATCAATACAACCATTATAGCCCAAACTTTAATAATATGTCTGCATTAGGTGCATAGTAATTACATAAATTGCAAAAAAGTGCAATAAACTACAAAAAAATTGAAAATCGTTTTTGTTTTTTTAACATATATTTCTAGTTAGAGAAATTTAAGAGGCTCATTCCTCAAAACTGTAAATACAAAAAAGTTGCACAAACTAGTTTCCCACCACAGGAAATTTATTTTGAGTGTCTTCATAGTTTTATTTTTGAAATACACCAATTTTTATACACTGCAGGAAAAACGAAAATAAATATTATAGTGCAAATTTGCAAAATAACAGCATATGCATCAAAATAAACTATTTCCAGCAGTGCAATATGAGTCCTAAGCATCCCAGAAACGACACAGAAAGTCATAAACTCAAACATAACTTTTTAAAACACAAGTATAGGCTCATAAGGCCCCGATCGTAAAAAAACTACATTTCCGCAAAATGACGTCACTTCCGGTTTCGGGCAGGTCATGCGGTCATGTGATAGTTCGCGCTGATGGACGTAGGAAGTGTTACAAACAGCTGATCGGATCGGCGAAGCGTGTTTCTGGAATATCATGTTTTTGTTGCTGCAAGTGATTTTTATGCAGTTTTTGCAAAGCTATATGTGGAAGGAAACTGTGACCTAGGACAAGCTGATGGCATAAGATGTAAGTACAACTCCTCTGGTTTCATATGCAAAAAAAATTATTGCGCTAGCTTACGTGGTTGCAGAGCTACCGGGATTTAAAAATAGTTACGCAAAATGGAGCGTGCCCGCTCCGATCGGCTGTAAAGGGTTAAAAAACAGTTTTGTTGATTAAAAAATACACTATATCGGATTCATATCGGTATCGGCAGATATCCAAATTTATGATATCGGTATCGGTATCGGACATAAAAAAGTGGTATCGTGCCATCTCTAATTTAAACCGGATAAAAGAACAAATATTTGGCAGGAATGCAAAATTAAAATCAATACAGACAAGAACTTAAGCAAATATTTGAGAACAATTTGTGTAATGTTGAGTGTGGCGTCTTAATTTTTCATCTCCTTTCCAACATCCTTAGCATGCAATCAAGATTCGCAAGCTGTGCTGATTTGTTTAAATAAACTCTGCATTTACCTAATCCAAGGTAGTAGAAAGGGAAATGTGCAAGATGAGTGGAGTACTCTGGCAGGACCAGCAGACCTCCTGGGAGGTAGTTCCACATGTACTTGTTCCTCGATATGTGAGAAAATACACGGTCCTTAATGATCTAAGAAAGGAAAAAAATTGGATGAGGTTCGACGTGGGTTGCAATGTGAGAAATACATGTTGGCTTTATGCATTAAAGTGGCTGTTGTACTCATCGAGTATGAGCCTGCATCACACTCATTTTTCCCCTTCTAAGCCAGTGCATGAGAATTTTAGAGCTTAATATAAACTGCACTGCAGTTCAAGTCCTGACACACTTGTCTCTGCATATTTTAGGAGTCCGTAATGACAGGATCTGTGTACTTCCCATTGTACACCAATAGGAGGTGTCCATGCAGCAGCAACACTGGCACCTGAAGTCCTCTGCCTCACTGACCTCAAGCTGACTGCACAGCTGTCTCTCGTGCGGAGGTCCCCTCTACATGCTGTATGCATTGTACATAACCAGCTTATCACTAACCTCCAGAACCTTCCTCTTATTATCATTTGCACAAATTCCACACACCAAATTAACTAGGAGCTCCCAGACTCCAGTTCATAAACATCTGATTATAAAGTTTACCACTCGTTCTGTGATTTCTTCAGATTTCAGCAGCATTAAATCTGTTGTTTACTCACATTGACTTTATCAGAGTGTTCAAAAACTTCTTATATAAGGAGGTTTGGCATTTCTTTTTATGCATCATCTAACTGCTGGGCCAACCTTCAAATGACATTCTCTGAGCCAGAGTAGCTATCTTTGCAATGCATTTCTTTGCAGCTTGTTCAAAGACAAAAAAGTGAAGAAAACTCCAAGCTCTTTGTAATTCCGGTTTAAGTTTTTTCTTCTACACCTGATGTGCAGCATATCAAAAGTCATAATAGTCACCAGTAAAGCAGAAACTGGCAGGTTGAGACTGATATTTAAGTAATGATATATAATTTCTATACATTTGGGGGATTTCTCTAAGACGGATCAGATGTGCTCTGCTTTGAAATGTTTCACAGACCTAATTCAACACAAAACTGAGATAGTGAAAGAGTGGAAATACAGACCATGGGCCAACCCTGTAATCATAATGATACAAGGGTGTTTGATTCAAATATGACAACTCTGCTGCAAACCAGTCTTCTGAAAGAGGACTGATGATACAGGACGCAGGCAGGAAAAAGGCACAGGAGTAGTAACTCCGCCTGTGTTTATAGCAGTTTTCACTTGAAACGTTCGAGTTCTGCACATTTCTGAATAGATCTGTATAGCAGCAGAGAAAAACTAGGTTTGCAGTATTACCCACACGCATATTTGTGGGACACGGATCTTGTGTTGACACTAGGGGGTCAAAGCTTAATGTGATACAAGCAAAGCGGATTTGTAAATTCCACTCCCACTTCAGTCAAAGAGCATTTGAGTACAGAGCAGGGCATGCTTTACCGTGAATATCCTTGTAACTGTAAAGTCTGTTAAATTCACCCCTTGCTTCTCCTGTGCAGTTTCAAAATATCAAAATGGCAAAGGCCAAAAATGTTCAGACTGAAGCTTCAGAACGGGACTTTACTAACCAATAACTGATGTCACCGTGGCTACAGTCATGTGAAAAATAAAGTTTTTACAAGAGTTTATGCAGTCCAGTGAAAGGCTAGGTATACCCCATGATTCAATGACTTTTAGTAATTCTTTTCAGACTTTATTAGTCTCTCACATGATTGTAGAGGAATCTTGGCTGACTCTTCTTCACAAAGTTCCTTCAGTTCATCAAGGTTTGTTGGCTTTTTTTTTCCCAGCACAGCCCTCTTAAGGTCCCAACACAGCATTTCAGTTAGGTTGAGTTCTGGACTTTGCATCATTGCAATAACTTAATTCTTTACTTTTTCAGTCATTCTGTTTTATATTTGCTGCTATGTTTGGGATCAAGGCTCTCTTGCACAACCCAATTGCATAGTTCTTTTAATAAACAGAGGAGTTCATGGTCAATTTAGTAAGTATAGGCCTGATGTCTTGTGGGTGCAAAATAAACCCAAATCATCAGACCTCCACCTCCATGCTTGACAGTTGGTATGAGGCGTTTGTGCAGATAAGATCTGTTCACCAAACCTCTCTGTTTTATAATCCTCAGACTAAAGTGCCAAAGTAACTGGATGTGTAGTAACCTGTCTCATCAGATAGTTCAGTAAGTATTCAAAACCTCACTGAAGTACTAGAGCCAAACTGAAAAAATCTTGCCCTGAACTCACATATTACCTGTTAAGAGAGCTATGTTAGCTTGTTAGCATGTTAGATTGGAAATGTCTGAAAATGCTACAACAAGCAAGTGGTTTTTAAGTGTCCTACATGCTATACCCAGGCAGCACTCCATCCTCTGTTTCAAATCGTGAGTTTGGGCTTTGCCTTTGAATATCTGATCCTGGATTTTACCAACAACATCTGGTTGGATTTTCTGTGGCTGGACCTTATTATCAAGAGTTTGTCCATTCTTGGCCTGACCTCCAGTGTGGTGAGAACTATCTTGTCCACCGAGGAAAAGTAAGCTTCCCACAACATCTGTGTCCTTTGTCGTAGAGCCAGCACTCTCTCGTTCCCTACTGCTCTCACTGTAGATGGCACCTAAAGACAAAAGAGAAAAAATAACATGGTAAAATTTTTAAAAAAGCAATTTAAGAAAGAGAAAAAACAAATACGATTAAGATTTTTCCTTTGATGGTTGTCAATTTAAGGCGTACCTTTTAAAATAGTCTAGAACAGGATAAAAAGAGGGGTTGTTTAATTTGGCCCTCTAAAACATTTAACACAGATCTGATTTAGCGGCTGTCAATCAGATAATCAGACCCTGATTAGTGAGGATAAATTGGGGGTTTTAATGAACCACCAAAATTCATTCATTCATTTTAACTCAAAGTGGAAGAAATGCGTGTTAAACGGTGGGACGCCACAAAAATCTCCTCTTTTTTTGAAAAATTCTCCTTCTTATTAATTACAGTGCATGTTAAAGATGGCTTCACTAATTTCATCTACTGTCTGCCTGCACTCAGCCTTGCATTAGTTGCGCTCAGATCATAGACGATGTGAACATCGGTGTCTAATATACGCCCGTTTCCAAGTGAGACTTTTGCAGGTGTGCAGAAATTCAACTGATGAGGTCAGCTCATTCAACCAATTCTACCCTAATTTGAAAATGTCTCCCTCGCCCTGAGCTCCAGGGAGCTCGTGCCTGCTCATTAGCTGAATGCCAATTCATGTCCTCTATTGGTCAGGATCAAAGCGGATCAATGCAGAGGAGACATGATGTAATTTGTGTGTGAGGGAGAGAGATAAAGGTTGTAGCAGGGAGAGAACTGGCTTTTCTCACTGGCTGTTTATTTGTACGTCCGTGTAACAAGGCGACACGGCGAGAGAGCGAGTGCTTTTGAAATAAAGCTGGATTAAGGCCTTTTGGGGTGTTTAATCTCAAAGAAGCTCGAAGCTGTAACCACCACGTTTGATACAGGTAATGCCTACCTGGATGTTCTGGATGTTTTCCAAGGTCCATGTTTGCATTTAAACTAAGCCAATCCTCTGCACAGATAGAGATAATACTGGCTATCAGTCTTTGTAAGCCTTACAAAGTAGGGTTTAGTGCTTGTGTTTTTCTTAAAAACTGTTTATTCTGTTAAAAATCGAATAATAGAACATCTGATTTAAAAATCGAAAGGTTGCGATACGCCCTAGATCCCTTAAGCTGGCTTCTTTGTTGAATATCAAATCCCTTCACATGTTTCCTCGCTACTGTTGCTGCCAAATAGTGGCATAATTCCAAAAGAAGGTGGTAAAATTTCTCAACTTCGCCTAATCCAACATGACTCCTAAACCAAGGATACATATCTCTGGATATGTCTTTAATTATAGTCATATATTCATCTGCTAGAACTGAAGACGCCTTATTTGATGACAGTGTATAACTTAAAGGCTTGTGAGCCACCCATGAACTAACACAATTGTTTGTTTTCTTCTTTAAATTATGAAAAAACGCAAGTATGTATTTTATGCAGATGTTATGCTAAGACCCAAAACATCCCGAATGAACATCTGGCCGTCAACACAATGTCTGCTTGCATGTGTTAAGGTGTTCACCTGTGTGCGGACACTTGTAAATGCTTATGTCCGTTACCTGAAGTAGTAATCTTTCGTCTCCCTCAATGACCGCTTGGTTCCACTGTATGACGTCAGAAAACGGCAGCTCCCAGCCGTTACTCAGCAGTACTGGGATACACGCCGCCTGGACACACACATGCAAATAGAAATAAGAGTTTAAAGAATCTTAAAGGAAACAGTGAAAATAAGAAACCAACTTGTGTAACGTAGGAGAAAATATAAGATTTGAGAAGCTGCAGATGAAATAGGTTCCTTCTAGTTTCTTATAGCCAGATCGCCCCTGATGGCACTAAACCCAGGATGTAGTGAGACTGCAAAATTTGGCTTTGTGGGAGAGAACATTTGCACGTGTGAGGCCGAAGCTGTAATCACGCTGCGTTACATACATAGATCTGGCTGTGAACGACTAATTCTTGAGAATACATAGAGCCACCCAAGAACCAAGCAGGCCTGCTTTGCCAGAGCCTTCCTTTTTTAAACGCGTAGGTTGCAGTGTCATAGGTTGTTGTTGTTTCCCAAAGAAAAGCGGATTTTGAAACTGGTAACGTGCAGAGAATGCCATGTGAAATTCACAGTCAAAAACAGGCTTATATCCACAGTTGACATCCAGTGAGTCAAAATAGGTTCCTTCTGATTCAGCCCTCCTTAGCTGCTGGCTTGGGCTCCCCTTTGGCAATAAATGCTATAGCTTGATATACAGCTGCATGAATACAATGTAGTCTGGAGGAGTGTAGCCCCAGCTGCTTGGCACTGTGATATCCCAAACTGGGCAGATAATATGATCAATGCTTCTGTGTGTGTGTGAGACCCTCACAGAGTGGCTGGAATGAGTAGTAACTTCATCTCTACTTTCCCTGGATACTCCGGAGGTTTGTTAAACACTGTCATTCATATAGATGCAAACACAGATGTGGCTGACTGGGCTGACTCACTCCACGCTAATTAGGTACAACCACTGAGGGGGACATGTGTGGGGTAAGAGGAACACTGAGGGAAAGAGAGCAGAGAAACTAAGAAGCAGTTGATGCGTTACAGCATAATGCTTCATTGAAGTGGATTTTTGATGTTGTCTTATTTCTTCATTTACTGACAGGTTTTTGATGTTGTTCTCCTTTTTTTTGCTACCCTTGCACCCCCTTTGGTCTTCCCCTCTCTGTAAATCTATCAGATTTTCTCCTTGTTTACTTGGTTTTTTCAATTTCTGTTTGCAGCACTTTCATCTCATCCTGCTCAGTTTTTCTTTCTACTCACTGTGGTCTAGACTGTTGGTAGATCTGGGTTTGTTTCCACCTTTTTTTTTTTAAATTAAACCACCAGAGAGAACAGCACCGGCAGCTGATATTGTAGAAATCAACCACTCTCTCCGGCCCATCGAGACTTCCACGCTCCAGCGTTCCATCGGAGAATCAACCTGCTGAAGGACACTCGAGCAGGACCTGCACGTGCATGCGTGTGTGGGAATTAGCACCTGGTTAAAACAAGGTCAAATGAAGATCCTCGAGTGATAATCCAAGGCCTTTAATTTTAATTTTGCAGCAGCTCACCGGAGCCTTCTCCCTGAGAGATAAATCACTGTGAGGGTGAGCTTCAAACGTTTTAAAGCCCCCTCTGCCTGGAGGTAGAGGAAAATGAAGGCCTCTGTGCTGTGTAGTTGTTTTTGGTTTGTTTGCATTGGGAGACGAACAAGGGGAGGCTCTGAGCGATGGTGTATGTGGAGGAGTGTGCAAATGTGTGTCTGTGTGTATACTGGAAAGCTGGCAGCAAGTTTCCTACCACAGTGGTAATTGCCAGTTCTTCTGTGGGCTTGGCTAGCACCAAAAAAATAATACAAAAAAATGAAAAATGAAAAATAAAGAGTACACAAGTGAAAAATCTTAAAAAGCGCCTTGAAAGGAAGAGAGAGAGAGAGAGAGAGGCTGATACGGAGGAAAAAACAAGAAAAAAAAAGGAAGGCAAAGAGGAGAAAGGGACCGTGACAGCTACCTGCTGCCAAGCCGAGTGGGTTGTGTGTGGATTTGTCCATTCAGCAGACATCAGCGGCGGTGGGGCAGGCTGCCACTCCCATAGATGCTTCC
This sequence comes from Copadichromis virginalis, assembly GCF_057382275.1. Classification (NCBI taxonomy): domain Eukaryota; kingdom Metazoa; phylum Chordata; class Actinopteri; order Cichliformes; family Cichlidae; genus Copadichromis; species Copadichromis virginalis. The sequence goes on from NC_140638.1 coordinate 10,922,380, forward strand.
GGACTATTCACGCAGTTAGAAACACACACTCACACACACCACGTAGCCCCAGAGAGCAGTGCAGCCAGGGAACACTGTAGCAGCCAGAGAGTTCAGTGTTCGGCAAAGCTAAAAACAGCCACTGCTGCTTCCTGCACTGGTGTGAGACCATCAACTTGGGTGGCAGAGTGAGAACTACAGCACACTGTTAAAGCGTTTAAACTATTCTCTCACTCCACTGCCTGTGGTGTCTTTATTGTTTGTGTGCTTGCACATTTCACTGATGGACTTAAATGAAGGATCCTAGAGTTTGTATAAGTGCTCGCTCGCGTCTGTGTGTGTTAATGGATCCATTTTAGGCTAAAAGGCCTTTCAAATAGCAAATAAAGACTTTATGGCTCAATCTGCATTCAGCATAGCACAAAGGTCTGGGGCAAAACATTTGCAGATGTGACCATTAAGGTGTCAACAACCAAAAACACTGCACAAACCGCAGCTTTGGAACATAAACATTCTGCATTCTTTGCACTTCCCTGTTGATTGAACGGTAGTATGTGAGATGGAGCTTGTTCGGCATGAACGGTTTCACTGCGGTTTAGTTATTCTAACAGCGTTGTGGGAAAATCAGCAGATAATGCTTTGATAGTTACTGTGTTAGTATAGTACATGTGGGATTTTATCTGATTGTTCATGCAGGATTTAGTAAAGTCCTGAAAATAACAACAGCGTTTTGTAAAGAGAAAACTTTTGAATCATGTTTTTATTAGTATGTTACTACATATGCTTGAAAGTAATTACGATTGGTAAGCACACAGAGTCATGTGAAAAAGGTTTTCAGGACTCTGTGCAGTCCAGTGAAAAACCCCATGATTCAGTAGACGTAACCTTCTAGAACAAGTAGCAATAACTCGAATTGTTTTCTGTAGAACTTTCTCTCACATTGTTGTGAAGGAATTTTTGCCCATTCTTCTTTATAGAATTGCTTCACTTGATTGACGTTTGTGCTAACTCATTTATCCGCAGCTCTCTTAAAGTCCTGCCACTGCATTTCAATCAGGTTGTGGTCTGGACTGTGACTGGGCCATTGCAGCACCTCGACTTTTTTATTTTTTTCAGCCATTCAGGTGCGGATTTACTGCTGTGCTTGGGATCATTGCAATGTTGCATGACCCAATTTTAGCCTTGCTTTAGCTGTCAGATAGTCAGAGTTCACGGTCAACTTAATGACTGCAAGATGCTCAGGTGCTGTGCCTGCAACACGAGCTCAAATCATTGCACTTTTACCAATTTGCACACTTTTGCTATGAGGTGTATGTGCCGTGTTTGGTTTTTATTAAATGTGGTGCTGGTTTTCTCCTGGCAACCTTTGCAAACAAGCCATTCTTGTTCAGTCGTCTTCTAATTGGACTGTCGTGAGCTTCAAATTTAACATGCTAACTGAGCCCTGGGGAGTGTGAGATTTGTAGTTTGTAGTTTATCCGAACATTGCATGGAGTAACCTTGTTGTGAATTTGCTAGGGCGTTCACTCCTGGGAAGACTGGCAGCTGTCCCGAATGTTTTCCACTTGTGAACAGTCTTTCGTGCAGTAGAATGATGGACTTCAAATTATTTAGAAACGTCCTTAGAACCCTTCCCAGATTGATGGGTAGCAACAAATGCTGCTCTGAGGTCACTGTTGATGTCTTTCCTCTCTGGCATTGTGTTGAACGCACACTTAAATGTTCCAGACCGGCAAACCAAAACCTCTGCTTTTATAGAGGTGCTCACATTTGATCCTTTTATCAGCTGCATTTTATTAGTATTCCCTGGACGCTTTAACCTCTTAATACGTATAAAAGCAGTAGGGGTGGACTTTTTCACAGGACTGTAGAGACTCCTGTGAAACCTCTCATTATCACACTGTACGCCTTTTGCATAAAACATAATAATGTAAGCTTGTTTGAAACCAAGTTTAAATTGGCAACATTAACCATTCATAATCAAATAAGTAAAAATTTGGCATGATAATAAGATCATCTAATTTGCTTCATTCAGCTCCTGTTGGTATCTTAAGCAAAGAGCCCACCAACTGTTAGATCCTGACTCAAATAACACTAAAGCTCATCGGTACATGAAAGTGTGTAATATGCATGAGCAAGAACAGAAATATATCTAATCTCCAGAGAAATCAATAAAACTGTTGAATCTTTAAGCCATTATTTCGCATAGATGACTGGGCCTGAGAAATGTAGGTGTAAATCGTGAAAAATGACCTATGAGACTTTAAGGTGAATAATGGTCATAGCCAGCATTGTGCACAACAATATATATTTACCTGCAGTGACTCCAGGAAGCGGAAGGAGCCCAAGCGCCGACCTCGAGGCACCAAACAGAACGTGGAGTTGTGGAGGAGCTCCTGGTAATCAAACCTAGCAAAGTGGAATTATAACACATTGTTAGTCTTTATCAACATGCATATATGCAGAGGCAGCATTCATTCCTTATTAGCAACTGACCTTTTAATCCACAGGAGTTATTAAAAGCAGGCATAGCGAGTCATTTGTCATGATTCTGGCTACCTAACCAAGCTATGCAAAGTTTTGTAAGACAGCAGAAAGGTGGAAAAAGAAGAAATGTTATTGTGGCTGGAACCAGTTAAAGGAGAAACTAAAATCTAGAATTAGTCTCAATATTAATATGCTAACTGGTATATTAAAATTAATATTGCTACAGTCAGAATAGTTTTGTAAAAGCAGTGATGATTAAAAGCCGTCACAGTGTGAAGGCCTAATCTACTAAAATGATAGCGAACAAATCGAATACATAGTCTGCCAATGTGGCAGCACATGCTCCCTCTAATACATCAAATTTAACATCTGTCACACATTAAATAAACCAGGATTTTTGTGGCTTTTCATTTCTGATATTTAGTCATAATGGCTCAGATTATGTGCCGTCATAAATCTTCCCTCTGCAGACACGTTGGCACCAGTACAGATAGCTACTGCATGTTGGAAAAGTATCTATCACTGAGCTCATAAGTAAATATGCCCTAATCTCTCTTCTCTGTTGTAGACAAGATGACTTGAACTCATGCCAAGTATGAAATTTTGAGTGTACCCCTCCCACTGGCTGAGGTCCACTGCCTCACACTCGTATTTCATACTTCTACGATGCACAAGATGCCAAATGGAAACCCCTGAAACAATACTCTCCTTCATACCCTGAGTGGAACGGCAACGGTCGAGTGGCGTAACGGTTTCAGGGTAAAGAACTGCGGGGAAGAGTAAACAGATGAGGAAACAAACGGCCTCTTAAGCGAAAGTTCAACTTTCCCCCTTCTTTCTTCCTCCTCCACATCTCATCACTCCACCTCCCTGTTTAAGTCACCCCGCTCTTTTTCCTCAGCCCTCCCATGTCTCGGCATCCGGCGCTCGGCTTGTTGATTTGCAGCAGGAACATCACTGCAAAATATGCCTCCTATTAATCTTCTCGCACCCTCATTCATCTAACCCTTCATGAGTGACAAGATCCAGTCTTCCTTTGCTCCCCAGAGCTTCCATTGCTCATGTTGGCAACGGTTAACACTGGCAGTTCTGGAGTTCAAGATCTGAAAGGATGTCACTGTTATAGCTCAGCGTTGGCTGCGTATCCACTATAAATGTGTCAAAACACACCGAACAGACACACACAGACCTACACAAACACTGGCATCAGTTTACTGAAAGACAGGCCTGTCTGGCGTTAGCTCCAGCTCCGCTCTGATATTCCTCCACCTGTTGATGGAGCTGACAGAGAGATATCTCCACTGTTTTATGCACATGCATACACGCGTAGGTGTGTGATGAGGATCTGTTTGCATGTACAACAGCACCAAACTCCAGTGAGCAGCGCTGATGTACATTTGAAATTAATCTTCCAGCAAAAATAACCGTCATGACTGTTAAAGAGATTTGCACAATGTATTTCTGAGGATTTGCTGTCCAAATCTTGTTCCAAGCTTGAGATTTGGGTAAAGATATGCGTTTAGTTATGCATGAGCAAATGAATTTGTAGATTGCATCTGTGAAAACGTACAGCTCCTCGGTGTATTCGTGTGTCTGAGCAAAGGGAATAAATAAATGTGTAAGTGAGAGTGTGTGCCGCATTCAAAAGTAAATGTCTTTTCTTCTGGAGTAAACACACTGACGTTTTTGGGCTTGCTGGTCTGAGAATACACAGATATTCTCCTAAACTGTGTATATGAGTGTGCACGTGCCTTTGCATCCATCGTATCTAATGCGAAACAGCGGGACCCCGTTGCATTTTTTAAACGTAGCGAGACCGAGCTGGTTAGCCTGACCCACTTCTGTCTCCGGGTTCTGTTGCCTCTGCGTCCCTGCATATGTTTTAATGTGTGTTTGATAATGCATAACTGCGACTCAGCTTGTCTGCATGCAAGTCCGTACAAGTCCGTTTGTTAAATTTTTGTTTGGAAATCTAGATTTTTCTCTAAAACGATTTAAATCTGGGCACTATCTGCTTCCAAGCAGTCACAATGTACAGCAACGCACTAGCTGTCCTCGTGCCACACTTAGAATGCCCCCCTGCAAGTCCTATTCTCTAAGTGCTTCAACCACCATCTGGAACATGTGCTCGATCACTTCCACGGTGTCAAAACGATGACCCTTCACCTCATATTTTGTACTGAGGAAAAGGAAGAAGCCGCAGGGAGTCAAATCTGGTGAGCAGGGTGCTTTGACACACTGTGAGCAGGCAGACACTGACACAGTGACACGCACCACAGTTCAAGTTGTTTGCACTGAATGTTCTCCCTCACACCCGTCAGAACTTTGCAATGCAACTTGGTGCTGACAGTCTAACCCTTGGGGATGAATTCATAGCGCACAACCCTCTGAATGCTGAAGAAAAGTGCAAGCAGTGAGCTTGTCACGTACCTAAGGCCTCCATCACGTTAGTTAAAATTCAACTCACAATGTAGCCACGTAGCGGTCCTTCACATTCCTTTTCATACACACAGATTAGTATCCCTACTTTACATTAGCAACGTATGACAAATTTCCACAACTGCACATCAGCCTGCCTACATTAAACAGCAGCTGAGCGGCAAAATTTGTTGGTTTGTAAGTCGAGGAAGCGTCATTTTAAATGAGAACATAACCATGTGTATGAGTGAATAACTGAGTCAGTGTTTCTGTGAGTGGAGTAGGTAAACCCTGTGAAATAACAATGACTCACTTTGTATTAATGTACGAGTGTGTGACTGCATAGAGGTAATTCTATATTGTGCCAAAAAAGGAGTGCACCGCACTGGATCCCCTGCGTGATAATGTGGGAAAGTATGCATGATGCATGTAATGTGCACACAACGATCTGCATTTTCAGTATTGTGGGGTAAACTTCTGCACATCGCATGCTCGGGTCTCCTCCTCCATCTCTCAGTCCCTTCCCCCCGTTTGACTACTACAGGGTTTAGAGCCGTTAGCTGCTCTTCTCCTCACCTCTGGAACTCCATCCCAGATATTCATAACACTGACTCTTTCCCCACTTTCATATCCTGTCTCAAAATTCACCTCTTTAAACATGATCATCTTCCACATGAATCCTCTGTTTTTAAATGATTTTATATAGTGTAAACTTGTTCCACTGGCTTCGATATTCGCTTACTTTTTGTTACTGCCGGCTAACTGCACCAAATCAAAATATGATTACATGCCTGTGTTGCATGTGCTACTTGTTTCAGCTGACCTGAGACGGGTGGGACAAGTATTGATTTGGGCAATGATGCTTATTAAATGACTTAAACTATCTCTTTTCATTTATTTCAGAACCACGGTAGTTATTTTTGTACACCTGTGAAACTTGTACTTAACATTTTGACACTGGGTGTTGTCTGAATACATTTCCGTCTCATTTGTATGCCCCTGATTGCATATTGAGTGTTTGTGGTTTTGTGATGAAGGGTTCTGATTATGTGTACATAATCTGTAGAAGTCAGCACTGCTCTGTGTTTGCATTTGTGCGTGCTTTTGCGTATATGTGTATAAACACACACACACACACTGCAGCCTTCCAACTTTTTTTCTAATCTCCATGCCTCCCAAGAGAAGAGCTATAGTTAAATATTAAACATCCAATATGGGGGCAATCTACGTAGATGGATAAGAGAAGTTGATTTGTAGTCAAGACACACACTCGCGCTCTCTTTTTCCTCTTTTACAAAAACACACACAGATTTATGCCTGATATCTTCATATTTCTATCTTTTTTTAATATGTATTTTTGTCTCATACAGTCACAGTCTCTCTCGCTCTCTCGCTCACTAATGTGCACACACAAAGTGCACAGTGCACAGCAGAGAAATCAATAAAACTGTTGTCAAGTCAAGTCATTGGGCTCAGTATGATACCCATATCATCAAAGCTGTGTTTACTAAGATGGCACCACTCTGAGTTTCTGACTGTGTGTGCATGCCTGTTTTTTTGGGGTGTCTGATAAGCAAATCTGCTTCTCTTCTGCCCTGTCATCTCCCGATTCCTTTCCTCTCCCTTGCTCAAACATCAGCTTCACCTATATATATATATATATATATATATATATATATATCGGTTTTCCTTTCTGCCTCTTTCACCCACACATTCTCTCTCTCATTCTATACTAAACACTGACTAATGAATATTGACTAAGTGTAAACGGAGAGGTGAGGGATGGAGGAAAAGAGGAGGGGGAGGGGGGGTGGATGCTCCTTGAGTGACAGGAGCTTCTGGTCAGTTGATTTCCACTCTGCTTCCTGTAAAGGTCAGGTGTCGATGGAGCGTGAACGTGCTCCAGTATTTGTGTGTTTGCATGCGTGAGCACGAGCGCGAGGCTCACAAAGGTTATGGATTAGCTGCCACGGTGCTAACAGGCCACTGTCTGTGCTTTTCACTCTCATGTACAGCTCAGCGAGCACAGTATGACCTGCATGACAGAGTTGGACTGTCTCTGTAATTTCAGCACACGTCTTACAAATTACGGCCAAAACTGTAGGCCCAAGCAACCCTCATTTACATGTTTCATTTAGTTTTTTGTAAAATGTTGCAAAGGACCAATTGATCAAGGCATCAAGACAAATGAGAGCTAGGAGTAATGGGAGTTTCTGTTGCTGAAAAATCCAGTGGAATAATATCCAATAATTATGGCTTATTCTCCCAAAATATTCAGCATATCCAGACCTCTGCTGCCTGCCTGCTTATTCATTCAGAAATATGTATGTAGCCAGCTGCTTCAGCCTCTGGGCCTGAAGAGGAAGGGAGGGTCGGATGCGAGTAAGCCTCAAAACTACAGCTCTGTCTGCAGGCAATAGGTCAGGCACTCAACACTATAGCTTACAATAAACCTGCCATCAGATGGAAGCAGGGGCAGACATATTGCCTTTGTATTTTATTGTACAATAGGCATTATTTGGACAGTAAAACACTGGGAGTCAAAACTGAAATAAGACAAAGAGACAAGTGAGAAATGTGAACAGCATATTGTAAAGATTAGAGGGTGAAAAAGCCAAAAGATGAGGAAACAGTAAACAGAGAGGGCGCAAAGACAGGAAGCTAAACAGAGTTCAGGTTTCAGTGTGCGGAGGAATGAGGTCTTCTAGTATCCTCTTACAATAAACAGAAACCAAAGTGTTCATGTTCTTTGTGTGGAAGATGTCTCTGTGATGTCTCACAGTAGCAAAAGTGCCCGAAATTTTATCGCTTTTCCCTCCTCCTCCTCATATCTTCTGTCTAAATCTTTTTTTTTTTTTACGTTCCGCTAATCTCTGTGTCAAGGAAAAACAAAAAGAAAAAAAACCTACAAAACTGGGCTGGTGTGTGTGTGTGTGTGTGTGTGTGTGTGTGTGTGTGTGTGTGAGACAAATCAACAAGAGACAGGGACAGAGAAGGTGTATCCCGATATTAAGTCCTCTCCTGCATCTGGTGCGGTAAGGAACCATCTTTCACGGACACACAGGCTCACTGCCTGGCAACGGCAGATGGACAGATAAGCTTCAGTCCTTCAACCACGCCTTCTTCTTACTATTCCCTCCGCTTCCTTGTACAAAAATATTCAGATTTGATTGCATTTTCAGTATTTCTCTGCAACTCAGTTCAGCAAAGAGTTAAATGTGGGGGGATCAGTGCAATTTGGGATTAAAATAACGTAGCATGAATTTAAAAAATACTGAGGAGTCAGTCATAGTGCAGATCATCTGCTGAATGACACTGATATTAAGAATGAAACATAGACTCGAATGCTCAAGATGCACAAGCGGTAGCACAAGTAACTACAGGAAGACGTCTCAACACAGTGGTATTGAAACGGTGTCAGATTTTGAATCCTATCAATCCCACTGGAACACTTTTGTGTAGTGTTGAGTGAATCCTCCATGTGAACTGATATCTGCATCTCACTGACAAGCTACATATCAATAGTGCCACAATTTACAAGAAAGCTCTAACCTTGTCTTTACCACACTTCAAAACGGGAAAAAAATGGATATTAATAAAAAAATCACTGGAACTTGATTTGATTAAAAACTGGCTTTTAAAAATTAATGTAGGCAAGATTTTGCTCATCAGTTTTGGCACGTGTTTTTATTGGTTATGACACTTTTGTGAGCTCGCACAGTTGCCACAGTTGGAATTCTAAAAAATGAATTTGACCTTTTTTTTCCTGCCAAAATTCAGACTGAATAATTTAACTGCAACTATTCACATGAAATATCTCCTCACTTCCAAAAGCCCCGTTTTTTTCATGAGATGAAGTGCATTTAGTTTTTAAACTTAAATTCATTTCTGGCTACAAGCTGCAAAAACAACACTGGCGTATTATTTTGACATCCAGTAGAAACTCTGAACCTCCTAATGTCTCCTTTTTTGTCTGTGAGATCTAAAAACAGACAAATCACGGACCCAGATGTCAAATAATCCGATTGGTGACACAAGAAAAGCAATATCTGTATGCAGGCTGAACCATATTGGCATTTTTGTCAAAAGTCTGTTATTGTGACAGCGCTGCTGCAATCCCCAAATTTCTCTCCCTTTTGGTCTATCCTCCTCCCCCTCTCCCACAGTTCCTTGGCCTCCTTTGCCAATACACAGACACACCTCAGAGTGCTTCAAGTATTAGTCATCCACCAGGGCTCTGACATGCAGGCTAACTGCCAGCTTTCTCGAGACGCTCGCAGAAAAAGACAAGGCAGTTCCTTTTACTGTATCAAAAGCCACCATTCCTCTGTGTCTCTTTGCTATCTAGCTGCAGACTCACTAATGGATTTTCTGCCATGCAGCTTTGTCTTCCTCAGTTACCGAGAGTCATTAGGGCCGACCTCTGAAAAGGGACAAGGGGTGATTTCTTTGGATGAAACTGGTCACCGTTTCCTCTGGGCTAACAATGAAACTCTTCAGCTAGTATAATGAACTGTTTATAATTTCCCTTTACAACCACATTAAGCTTAAAAGTTCGTCATTCTAATGTGCCATACAGAGAAAACACACATTATTCATTTTTAAAAAAGCATGTAATTCACATACTGCATGTGGTCTTTAACAAAAATAGGATTACATCAAGTCAGAAACCCTCACCTGTATGTCAACATCCTTCACAGCATAAACAAAACTAGGACCACCTGCTACCAGGGGGGTAAGTTATTATACACTCCTATCATTGCTCACAATTTGCTAATGCACAACCTGTGATGATGAGCTGTAAGTTTGACTCATAAATAGCATAACAAACTTGTTATATCATTTTTCGTAAAAACAAGAAAACAGAAATCCTTTCGAAATATTTGTGAAAACTTAACTCAACTGGAAATGACTGAATTCAAGGTTTTTTTTTACCCAGATTTGAGCCGGCACTCTGGATTTTTCTGAGATGTTGGAAAGTAATCAAGCATTAACACTGAAAATGTGACTACAACAATAATTATGTCATAGCATCAAAAATTTATTTTTTATTAAAGAGCTGCCCAAACTAGTGAATTAAAATATACAAAAACATTGGAAATTTATTTTTGGTAATAACCAGTGATGTTAATTCAGTGCAGCTCTGGCATAAACCTTACACTGGGGGGTGCTGGTCTAGTAAATCTTTCCTTTTTTTGTATAATATTTATTATTGAAGAAATATTAAGAAAACGTAAAAATGTGCTGTGCATCATTCTGTTTTATGTATTTGAGCTTGCACCCAATATATAATATACCCAGTGTGAACAATTTCCAGTTTCTGCGAGACCGTTCTCACGCTATAATAAGATATTTTCATGTTAGGGTGGCATATTTCTCTCATTACTGGATACTGGATAATTACAGCTTCTCTAGTTACCGCCGCTTTTTATTTAATTAAAATTGGGACCGCAGTTTTTATTCTTCTGTGTAGGCCACCTCATTCTTTTTTTTTAAATTATTTTTTATCTTCTTTGCTTTTTTATGTTGCTTGATTTTTCTTTTGCCTTTTATATAAAGCACACGAATGTTTGCTGAATGATGCTACAGAAATAAACTTGGATTACCTTGGTGATTAACCTGCTTAATGAGAAATTGTTCTTACGTCACATCTCTCATTATTACACACACAAAAAAATCCAATTAAAGCTATTTTTCTTTGTTACTCAGAAATGTGTTATTATCTGTATGTAGTAAAAGTTTGCAGAAAAAAAATATGCACATTCCTAAAATGTATTCACCGATACAAGTGTTTGCACCGTTATCGCATGTTCGCCCACTTGCATACTTTTGTCTGCTTCGTTTAAACCCTCACACCGCTGTATTCCCATCATTCTCTAGTTTTTATCCCTGTTTACATTATAAAGGTCCTGAACTCTGCTAGACGAGCCACATATCCAGTCCAGCCCTTTCTGTTGTTGGTTCTGGACTCAGTACTTTGCTGCATAGTCGTCCATCATGTACACAAATATACTGACCACCAGGAACCCTATCATTACACACGATCCCTTCTCTGGTGAGCATGTGCCCTAGCTTCTTTTAATATCACTCTATTCTCCTCATTGCCTCTTTGTCTTTATCGCTTCCTTGTCCTCTGTCTCTCATTAATTACACAAAGACGGGAGGACTAAGCTTTCTAATCTGATGGGCACGACCCCAGCTCAAGCTGATCCCTTCCTTAATGCTTTTACTTATACCTCAATACAGAGCTTACACACACACACAAACACATCTACAGGCATAGCTGACACACCAACAGTCACAAACAGATCCACAGGAAAAAGGGATTTGCATATTTAATCATGTATTATATCAAATAAAAGGCAGACAAAGTGGATCTGTCATTAATGTGTGTTTAACTTTCAAGGCTCGTAAAAGTTGTTCCAAGGATTTTATAAATGTTGCAGAGAACTATGTAACCGTTCTCTTGAAAAGTGGACAAACCGATGAAACCAAAGAGCCGAAATGGAAAGGGATTTTTATTTTTACCTCCTGCATCCATTTAATAACAGAATTGTGGTTTTATGCAGATTACAGCTACATTAAATACTGCATTTAAAGTAGTTCCAGCAAGGCTTATCAACGTGCTTTTCGCTAAATCTGTTTAATGTACCCTTAATTTTTACAAAACCCATGTTTTCCATGTTTAGCTTAAATGATTAAATAAAAAGAGCAGCATAAAATATTCCAGTTTTTAAGCAAAAAGCCCCTGAAAGTATGAGAAAAGACAGCAGCTTAAAATTCGGATTTATTTGTACAAGCTCGGCATACATACACAGAGGGAAAGACCAACTGCAACTGGTGGTATTTTGCTCTGCATTGGCTTTTAAAATTGTTTCTATTTTCTATACCCAAAGATATTCTGACATGTTAGGGCCAGCATTTAATATTCCATCTCTGTATTTCAGAGGTGCACAAAATAAAATGTCCTGTGAGGTTACAGTGTTTCTCTGGGCATTAACTTGGGGGTCAGTTACATGAGGAAGAGCGAGGGTGTGACAAACTTCATCATGTGGGGTTTCTGGTTAAATATAGAAATGGGAGCACAGCTGTCTGTCCATTAGGCTAAAAGCACAGCAGGACAGGAACACGACCATAAAGACATTGGCCTGCTTTTTCTCTGAATGATGAGGACGAGTAAAAAAAAAGAAAAAGGAAAAAGACAGAAAAAAAGGATTCACATATCTGCGAGACTAAGTGGTGACACTGAAAAAAGGGCGGAAGGACGAACAAAAAAAGGAAACTCAGGACAACTAACACAGTTTGGGTTGATTTGAAGACTTGCAGGTGTCTGTATTAAACTAAAACAATAGAAGTCTTTTATATTACTGATAAGGCTAAATTATCGTTGAAGTGAGGAGAATTTGGACCAGTTAATTATGTCATCACTTAAGGTCAAAAGTGCAATGTCATCTAAATCTCACACCTTGTGTTTATAGAGCATCAAACATAGACTAGTTTGACATTTTAAGGAATACATTATTTGCTTTCTGGCACCTGCTATGGTATGACTGCTGTGGTAGACTTATACCAGATTTACCTTATTTTTACATACAGTAGCTGTCGCTGTCTTCGACTTTACAGGATCCCTTTATTCGTGCATCATCGTTACACATTTTATCACCCATTTCAAGTGAGAAGTTGGAAATCTTGAGTTACCTCTCAGACTTTCCAGTTGGAATATCCGACTGATGGCAGCGGGTAACTAATGGAGCAAGAAGCTGGGTACAGCCTGGACAGGTCGCCACTCAATTTAGAATCACCAATTAACCTAACTCCACCCGGAGACAGCTCATGCAGACACAGGGAGAACATGCAAACTCCATGCACACTATTCAGTTTATTTTGTATTTAACAGCTAATGTATACACTTTTATAGACTTTTGTTCTAGCATTAAATAAGATAAGATGCAACACACCCGCTGAAACTAGTAGATAAGCAGAATGTGTTACCTTTCATCCAGTTTGTATTGCTTTTTACCCCGTGCATATTGAGTCTTAAAGCTAAGATATGCTGAAATGCTAACGGATTGCTGGTAAAGGCGCTTAAATGAAAGTGGTATTGATGTAACTACTAACAAAAAAAGCAAGTGAGCATATTTCCCAAGAAACCTTTGTCCCTGGGTTTCTTAATAGGATACTCCAGTCACTCAAAAAGCATTTCGTCTGTTCTTGAACTCATAGAAGAGCAAGAAAAAGACATAGAAATTCTTCACAGAGGAAAGAAAGAAAAATCTACCATGACAGTAGAAATATTCGGGTCTATTTCGAATAAGAAGAAGAATTTTGCAGATGTAAGTTTTAGCTCACTGGAGAAAGAAAGGTGACACAAATTTAAAAAGTAAACAGGTTGCTTCATCATTTAAAAGAAAGGTTACATACATATAACTGCACTCAGCACATACAGCTATAATATTTTTGCACCGAGGAAGTGCTTTACTCTGCTTGTGAAGAGGAATACTAGACGAGCAAGATGAAACTAAGAGAAAACAACGTCTGACAGGAACAGAAAATAAAACCCAACATTTTTCAAGGTAGGGAAAAAAGAAAGAGAAAAAGTCAGTGTCTCTATGCCTGGCCGCCTCCCCCAGCGTGCAGTAGGTGTCTGCTGCAAGTCTAGCGTGACTGATCTGAAATCAGGTTTTCAGCCTATAAATATAGAGCAGAGCAAGGCGAGGATACTTCCACTTCTGCTGTTTTTCTCACCATGCAAGTGCGTAGGCCACAACCCCACTTTCATGTTCCATTATGGCTGGATACTTTACGCCGCGTGCCCATCCCAGAGTGAGCAAAGGAGGATGGTGACAGTGGGTCTCGGAAAACACTAAAAAATTTGTGTTTTTTTTCCATTACTTTGCTTCATAAGTAATGATGTTGGGAGAGATGGATACAGGAGGGAAGGAAGAGAGATAGGCGTAAGCTGGAAGCAGCAGCAGCCAACACTCGTCAAGACGGTCTTTTGGGTGAGACGAGATAGGAATTATTTATAGTGAATTTACACATCAATGACAGTTTTCTCCCCCTTATGATTCCTCTGCTGCATGCTGCATGCTGAAAATAAAATGTGTTAGGAACTTATATGGATGGCTGGAAATTGTACATGTGTATGTACGAAGGACAGGCAGATAAAATGTGTGCACGTGTTACCCTCTGCCTTTAATTGTGTACTGTAACCACAGGGAAGAGCCAACAAATGCTTTGTTTGTCTCCTGCTTGCCTGCGAATAGCCAAATTTTGGAGCTTGCGATGAGACAAGCCAACTGGCACCTCGCTGCGTTGTCTATTAACAGCGGAACACGCGCACACACAAAAACCATCAACTGCACCACTGTCATTGCTGGACCGCCTATGGACTTTTCAACTCGACAAACAACAGACATTACATCAGGGAGAGCAAAGCTGCTTTTGAGAGCACAGTGTCAAACACACTGTCATTAAAGCTATTTTAGCTCTCAGCAAATACTCCTGCATATAGACAAGCAGCTGTACTAATAGCAGTGGTTGAAACGCCCATGCACAGGTGGGGACACAATGGGTATGGCTGTCATGCAGCAGCTCCTTTTGAAGTTAAACAGGGAAAGTTTGAACTTGCAGAGACTATAGGACCATTAGTGTATATACATAAAACCCTCCTTTCATGCACTCACAAAGGTCTAAATAGCTTTTCTGTTAGCATAAAGGCCATGGCATGTATATTCTCCCTGCTGAAGTACAAACATATTGTGGAAACTCAACCGCAAGAGTTTCCAAATTCAGTTTAAACACTGGTCCCACTTGCTTTATTTTCTATATACATGAACATTAAATCACAAGAGATTAACTGCCACCCTGCAAAAATAGAGAATGAATCCCATTTTGCACCTCAAATGGCACTGACCTTATGCTTTACGACAAAACATGAAACAGTGGACGGCTGCATGTTTTATGGAGCCATCTCTAAATAGAGCCTCTATTCATAAAGTCTGCCCATTTATCGTAAACCTTCATGGTCAAATAAGTGGGATTGACTCTTCCAACTGGCTTGGCTAAACTTATGATTGAATGTCTGTGACCGTTGGGTGTTCTGCAAAGAAGTTTTTTGCACTGATTTGGCAAGTTGTGATTAATGACTGTTTCAGAGGAATAATATGTAACGGTTTCATATTTGGCTCCAAAGCCATTTTGATGGTACACTTACTCGTGATAAGGTGAATGGCATTGCTTTCTTTCTTTTGACGTAATCTAACGTGCGTGCACGGGTGTGATACCACAAGGTACATAGATAGATACAAGGCTCTGCTGGTGCAATGAGCATGGAGTCAAGAGAGAGTGGTGTAAACAGAAAGGGGAAGCCAGCTGGGCTGTTACCAGAGCTAAAGGTTAGCATAACCACAGTCGGGTGACTATTCCTTTACCTTTTCCAGCAAACTTTCACACACATAAGTAAGTAGTAAATCAGACTCTGCGTGACAGTCGATTTCCAGGTGGGCCGAAACTCCTGGACACAGAAAACCAGTGGAAATCGACGCGTCATAAATACATTTTCATAGACTACTCTCTGATTAGCATCAACCATCCAACTGAAAAGAGAAACCTTACATGTCACTGGATCAAATATGCATTTGATTCCCAAGCAAAACATAACTTAGTACATGGTGGAGAAACCCTTGTTTGGAAACACAGCAGTAAGAAGTTCCTTGTAGTTGGTTTGCACCAAGTTTGCACGTCTCAGGATGCGAAAGGCAAGGTGGGAAGGAGAGTGGTGCTAAGTGAAATGACTTTTGGGAAGCAAGTGTAACTCAGAGGATGCACACCTAACACTAAATTGCCTGATATGAATTTTAAAATTGCAGGGGGGTATAGAGATGATGGATTTATGTTTGTTAATCGAATGTTATTTTTTACAGAATCCTGTCATTACCACATGTGGCCACAGAGGCCACTGTTACCACTGTTGAGCAAATTCTACATTCACTGCATTGTGAAAATTAGATTGGAATCTACTTTTTTCATATTTCCATTCAGTGGAGTGTTACATATTTCAGATGATTTGGAGATTGTGGCATAACAAAAATGCAGAGGAACAGCTCAGGTCGAGCGGTTTGGGGAGAGGCAAGGCTGAGATGACTCGGATATGTGCAGAGGAGGGATAACGGATATTGGAAGATATGCAGAGGTTTGGTGTGACAGAGGAGGAAGCTAGAGGTAGCGTGAGATGCAGGCGGATGATATGCTGTGGTCAGCATCTGAAAGAAAAAGGTTTTTGGTCTCGTAGTTTAACTATTTTCAGATCACTATTCTTCTTCTCACTAACTTTGTTTCATGTTCAGGGGTATTTCCAGTTGGTTGGAGGACTTGCAAATCTTAAACTGCACTGCTATTACATATAGAACATTAAAAAATGGAAAACAGTATACAAAGATTTAGCATGAATGAAAACATCACTTGTTATTTTATTCCTCCATGATTTGCAAAACACCAAAGTGAAACATGCGCTATAATTGCACGATATTAACTCAGACAGACTTTTTTTCTGATGAGAGGGGGATTGTTATGCATTGTTGAGTGGGACTACTTAAGATCGTTGAGGAAAATTCTCTGCTGAGACTCCCTAGTGTGAACATAATCTGCTTCTGTGATATTTCATCCTCTATTAATAGTCACACGGTTTAGGGGTTTTTGCATATTTCATTCAGATGTGTTCTGCACCCAATGCCATCGCAAAACTGTGAGTCATGATCAAGCACAGCTTAACACTGATCTGTCCATGTAGACTGTTATTATTAAGCAATCTGTTAGACTCGAGCACAAGCATGACGTCTGGACACATAAAAGGAAAATAACAAAATCTGCAGGTGTTCCTGGATGGTGAAAATTGAAATGACATTCCTCAGATAAAATGGGAAAAATATATATTTTTAAGGAAATAAAGCTAACATCTAAAAATGTTCTGCTTGACGGTTTTCACCTATGGAACATATTTGGTAGACACACACAGGGCTTATATTTTCGAGAGGGTTTAAAGGATATGGGAGCTTGCTGTGACCCTTTCACCGGTGAAGGATATTGAATGGACAAAAGACGGTCTGAAGTGGGCTTGCTACAGACGTGTGCAGACAAGTGGAGCGGAGAAGAGAGAGGACCAACTACACTGAAACAGACAGTGTGGGATAGGCAGAGAACAGATGTGTTCCCTTTGTAGGGGCCATAAACGTGAGCCATTCAACTTTGAAGATGGCTGAAGGGCACCGAGCGCTGTAAATAAAAGTGTGAAGACAGAGGATACGATAAAAAATGGCTGCATTGCAACAGGAGGACAGAAAATGCAAAAGACAAAACGCGCTGTGATGCAGGAAGAGGGTAGAAGTGCAAGAATTAAAGCGAGCAGGGTGGAAAGAAGGAGAAGGAGCAGTGGGCAGACTAACTGGTCTCTTTTCAACAGCAAATGTGCGCTCGGTGAAATCCATCACTGAAGGTACGGATGGCAGCTCATCTACTCTGCAGCCTTTGTTTTATGGCGTTGACACCAACACCGCTGCTGTGTTTTCATCAGTCAGGGCCCTGACACCAGCCCAAGGAGTCGCACATAAACAAGCATACGCGTGGGCAAGGATTTCAGCGCATCTGCATATTTATGTACGTCTGTGTTTGTGTGCGAGCTCACACTTGTTAGTCCCTACCTGGTTGTAATGAGTGATGCAGTGTTTCCCGAGATCTAAAGATTAGTGAGCTAGACGCTACAGCAGATGAACAAAAGAAAGAAAGAAAGAAAGAAGCCGCAGCACCGTCGGCCCCTGATTAAATCCTTAAAATACTCAAGTAATCTATATAAGAACCTCAGTGTGAGGCCGCCATGGATTTTTTCATTTCTAGTGTGGGGGATTATAGTTTTTCTTTGTGGCACAGGCCTTGCAGCTCCGAGGAGTTTGCATTTCAAGCACTAATTCTTCATTCTCTAAGGACAGCAGCAATATTTCCTAAAGAAACTCCCTGGGGTGTTTATTTAGGCCACAGATACAATAGGTAGTAGCATGTTCAGAACTTACAGAATTGCAGAGGTACACCTTTAAAGAAAATGCCTTTCATTTTCTCCTGTAGCTGTGTGTAACAAAACGGGTAATTACTCCTGGTGCATGAAAATAACTTTTCATGTATTTTTTTTTAATACAGAGAGCAGATTAATTACTTGCATTTCAGAAACACAAGTCTTTAATTAAGCAGAAACGATGCATTCTATTTCATTCTATTCTATTTTTAAATCCAATGGTCTTCATTCAGTATATTATACCACGCACTTGTGTATGAGCTAACATGTGTCATATGTCATTAGGGCTGCCACAACGATTATTTTGATAGTCGACTAGTCACCGATTATTTTTGCGATTAGTCGACTAATCAGATCATGCATCCATTGGACGTAAAACGTACAGCTTATTGCACCAGCATGCGTCTGTGTAAAAACTTTAACTTTAATCTCAGCCAAACCGATTTACTCAGGAACAAATAAAATACAGAAAAAACCAAACAATAACATTTTTAAGTTATCTAAATGACTTATATATCATGTTTAACCTGAGTAGCGAAACACGGCGGTGGGTTTGAAGACGTTTTGCCAGGAGTCCGGTGTTCTCACCGGCTCTAGTGAGCCTTGAAGCCCGGCAAGCTATCGAGCTGGTGGGTAACAGACGTCCTCCGAAAACGTCGGAGCGCTTTTGAAAATAAGTGGGGTCTTGATAAATTCAGCAGATATTTGAGGTTTACACAGCTACATTCTCGCCTGAAAATATGATAAATGTTTATTTTGTGACCTAGAAAGAATAATAAGAGTAATATTAAAACTAACTAGCTACCACCATTGTTGGAAATTGAGCTGGGCCGCGCTATGAATTCTGGGACACAGCTTCTTCTTCGGGGTTTAACGGCAGCTGGCATCCTTGTACATGCAGTGCTGCCATCTTCTGTTTCAGTCCGTTATTACACTCCTAAATCCTACTACTTATTCCTGCGTCTTTAAGGGATCATGCTTCAAACGACGCGTCGACTATTAAATTAATCGTCGACGATTTTGATAGTCGACGTAATCGTGACTAGTCGACTAATCGTGGCAGCCCTATATGTCATATAGTCAAAGTAATAAGAATGTTGATTCCAACAGTTATATTGTAAGGTAAAGTCCTTACAACAACACAGAGAAAACCCAATCAGACGACCCCTTTTAAGCAAAACTTGGTGACAGTGGGAAGGAAAAACTCCCTCTTACTCCCTTTTACTTTTGTTATTCAACCCCAAACTGTTGTAATGATGCAGGGGACAGCATCCATCCCAGAGTCCTTGCTTTTCTTGATGATGATTGTGGTTCTGCAGAATGGATCTGGTGCCAGACTGTCTCTGTAATGGTACGTGTTTGTGCGCTCGTTATGTTCAAGAATTGTGAAGGTTCATGACATCATAAGATTTGCTTTATTATCACAGAGCTAACCTACTGAGAGCTAAGTGTAGATTGAAATGTCATCATTAAAATTAGTTTTGATTATGTTGAATGGTGACCTTTATCTGAAATAAATAGAGCATCCCTGTTGTGTTTGAGCTGCGCTCTGAGAAGAAACTAAACAAAAAATTCCAATGTATGTATATATATATATATATATATATATATATATATATATAAACACCCAGCACGCCCATGCGGGCGGTTTATCATTCAAGCTCGGGTCCTCTACCAGAGGCCTGGGAGCTTGAGGGTCCTGCGCAGTATCTTAGCTGTTCCCAGGACTGCGCTCTTCTGGACAGAGATCTCCGATGTTGTTCCTGGGATCTGCTGGAGCCACTCGCCTAGCTTGGGAGTCACCGCACCTAGTGCTCCGATTACCACGGGGACCACTGTTACCTTCACCCTCCACATCCTCTCGAGCTCTTCTCTGAGCCCTTGGTATTTCTCCAGCTTCTCGTGTTCCTTCTTCCTGATATTGCTGTCATTCGGAACCGCTACATCGATCACTACGGCCATCTTCTTCTGTTTGTCTACCACCACTATGTCCGGTTGGTTAGCCACCACCATTTTGTCCGTCTGTATCTGGAAATCCCACAGGATCTTAGCTCGGTCATTCTCCACCACCCTTGGGGGCATCTCCCATTTTGACCTCGGGACTTCCAGGTTATACTCGGCACAGATGTTCCTGTACACTATGCCGGCCACTTGGTTATGGCGTTCCATGTATGCCTTGCCTGCTAGCATCTTGCACCCTGCTGTTATGTGCTGGATTGTCTCTGGGGCATCTTTACACAGCCTGCACCTGGGGTCTTGCCTGGTGTGATAGACCCCAGCCTCTATGGATCTTGTACTCAGAGCTTGTTCTTGTGCTGCCATGATTAGTGCCTCTGTGCTGTCTTTCAGTCCAGCTTTGTCCAGCCACTGGTAGGATTTCTGGATATCAGCCACCTCCTCTATCTGCCGGTGGTACATACCGTGCAGGGGCCTGTCCTTCCATGATGGTTCCTCGTCTCCCTCCTCTTTCTTGGGTTTCTGCTGCCTGAGGTATTCACTGAGCACTCGGTCAGTTGGGGCCATCTTCCCAATGTATTCTTGGATGTTCTTGGATTCTTGGATTCATTCATCCAAGAATATATATATATATATATATATATATATATATATATATATATATATATATATATATATATATATATATATATATATATATATATATATATATATATACACACACATAACATATATATAACTCTTATATGCCCTGTTGTTTTTATCCCCATTGTACAGATCATTTCAATGTACTCCTTGGGTCTTTCTGGCTCTGACCATATTCTCCATTCCTGATATTTTTCCAACATAGAGCATAGCACAAATGGAAAAAGGCTAAAACATTTGTGCATGCAGTGTCACGAGTCCTTCCACTAATGCATGCTGACTGATTGCATGTGTTTTCCAAACAAGACACCAGGCATGAGGTGATTACATGTGGTGCAGTGGTTAAAGGAAGACAACAGCTTGGTGTTCTGAAGGCTTTTCAGTTACTCAGATTACTACATTGAACCTGCCTATTTGTGTGTGTGAGTCGCTCGTAGAGTACAGAAGCCATCTGGCAAAGATTAGGGAAGCGATACGAAAAAAAAGAAGAAACTATTTATTGTTGCGCTACTTTTTTCTGCCTTTCTTATCCTGATTTATGTTTCATTACTTCTGATTTGTCCTGTGATTCCCATTCAGGGCACTTCAGTGATTGCCATGAATCACTGATGTACAGCGATCCTGCAAATCTGAAAAGTTATGGCTTATCTTATTGTGTCTTTGTTTATAAAATTTAGGCCTCATTGGACCAGTAAATCTAACACTTCTCTATGTGATTGTTTCTCTGTGTGGAGTATATGAGATCCTGTATAACATTATAAGATCAGTATATAAGCTCCTGTAACACAGACTGCTCAATAAAAGGACAAAACACAAGGGCTTATATCAATAGAAACAGTCATATTTTAAATATGTTGGTTTGCGTGCGCGCGTGTGTTTGGCTGTGTGTGTGCTGCAGAGCAACAGTGATGTGTGTGTGAATGTGTCTGCCAGCATTCGTCCCTACTTGATCAGTTTTACTGCTTCCAGGCAGAAACACCATCAACCACAGACTCTTACGAGGTCGCCCGCTTCTCTGCATCGCAACAAAACAAACAAGCACACATAAACACACTCACACACATACAGCTCGACCAGGCACACAATACACACGCACACACACATTACAAAATAAACTGCAAAGCATGTGACCCCAATTGATCTAGACACACAGTGACCTCAGGATTTACAATGACCCAAACACATCACAACCTACTCCCCCCCCCCCCCCCACACACACACTTTTGTGGGAGACGTATGGAATGTCTGGAATTTGCTTAGCAGTAGATAATTTAGTGGAATTCCTATCACATCTTTCTGTGTGTGTGAGTTTGTGTGAGTCAGGCGCATTGTTATTGTTGTTGGGTATGTGGCTGTATTTGTTTATTTCGATCCATATTAAATGCACAATAGGTCAGTATGGATAGTTGCCTTTACTTTAGGATTTACACAACTATTTGGATGCTATTAGAAACAATTATGAATATGTATACTACTGTGTTTGGTTAAAGGCTAATGGACATGCAGTTCTTAAAGCTGGACACAAAATACAATTACCCCAACTTAGCATTAAGCAGCCAGGCTAGCCATTTCCTCTATTTTCTCCTCTTTATGCTAACAAACCCGATCATCTCTTGGCTTCTATATTACACTGAATGGACAAAGTTGAGAGCGTTATTGATCTTCTCATCTAATGCTTGAAAACCTATAAGTGAATTTCCCAGAATCAAATGATTCCTTCAATGCCAAGTTTCCTCCACTGATATAATGTTCTCTCCCCTTTATAGCCTGTTTCTATGGTCAAAAAAGCAGAGCATGAACCAGACTTCAGATAACAGGCATGACGATAGACTTTAAAAGCTATTGGCTTCCTGAGTCACTAAGCTTAGAGCTCCTGCCCGACACGGGTCGCAAGATAAATCTGTAGGATCATAGAAAAAGAGAAGAAAAAAGCTTTTTCAATACAAATTCATATTTAATCGTATAATAATCGTCTAATCTTTACTTTGTTCTAAATAATAAAAGTTGTTAAATTCTGCCCAGCATTCATACAGTTCCCCATCTGTCTAAAAATATAGCACATTTATTTGATTGTATATTTTCTTTCTAGTCTCATTACTTTGAAGGCAGTGTCACCCTTGTCTCTAGGGTTCAGCTATTGCTTCCTGTGTTACTACACTGCCTTTTTATAGAGAACAATTTCTCCACTAAAAATAGCTACGATGAACTACGTTAACAGGAGCAATGTGAGTAATGCAAGTTTTCTCAACCGCCTGCATCACTGGTACAACAAGGAATGACAAAGGTTACAGCTTGCAGCAGCCCCGCGGTGGCCTTTGAAGTTCACTATAAGGTTGTTGTCTCTTCAAGGACGGCGAAAGGTCAGCTCCCCCAGACAGCGGGCTGGTGATAATGCAACCATAGGTTTTCTTTTCTAACAAAAGACTTTTGAGAATAGCAACAACATTGGTTCCTGTTCCATTTACTACACTCAGAAGTGATTTGTATCCTTCACAAATTAGTACAGTTAGTTTACCTTTTCATAAAACTTTAAGCTGATAAATCTGAATTGTTCCATTTCGACATGAGATTTGATATAAGACATGGCATAGGCTAACTGGTCATTCTAAATTAGCTGTGAACTATTTTCTCTGAGATATACTGAGATATACTAGATCTCACCAGTTACCAGCTGATTATCAGATTAATTGCTTGCATTTCAGAAACACAAGTCTTTAATCAAGCAGAAATGATGCATTCTATTTCAGCTTTTAAATCCAATAGTCTTCATTCAATATATTATACCACAAACTTGTGTATGAGCTAACATGTGTCATATGTCATATGGCCAAAGTAATAAGAATGTTGATTCCTATTACTTTGGGACAGACAAACCTAGTTCTATCATTATAAAAATGTATCTACATTCATTTATCTTACTTTTCTTCTTCATATATGTCTTTGATTTTTGTAGGCTAGCCCCCAACTAGACTCAAACCTGTTCAATAACAGATTGTTATTGTGTGGCCCAGCCTCAGAAGGAGCAGACTGCAAAACATTCTGGTTGTTACAGGGAACATTTTTTGCACCATTTTCCACTCTCAAGCTAACCTTGAAGTTTTATCTCTTCGGCATTTTAAGCCTGGGCTGATAGTGATATTTATGTGTAAACAGGACACTGCTTCTGGATCAAAGTAATTTCTTACATGTTTTTTTTTCTTTTTAACTAAAACTCCTTCCTGCCAATGAGGTTTGACATGATAAATGATAGAAAAGCAACGAAGCTATAAAACAGATGGTATTTTTCAGTGGAATTCTAACACAAACGGTGGATTTTACTTTTTTTTTCTTTTCTTGTGATAGCACTGTAATTTGGGCTGCTAAACAGCATGTCATCTTTATCATTTACACTCAAAGCCTCTTTTGATACATAACACCAGCGCTCTTCAGCTGCAAGCTCAGCAAGGGTCAGCCAGTCTTAGATAAATATTGTGGCACTTAGAATTAACTATATACTCTACTGTCAATGTGAAGTCTGAGTTGATACCTAAATTAAACGGACATTACAAATGCAATGACTACTAAAATTCATGGTTTGTTTCTTTCGCTGATTTTATACAACAATTATAATTGTGATTCAAACACAATCTCTCTTGTGTTCTATGGAGGAGCACACCCAAAAATCCTTTAATTATCGATGCCCTTTTCATGCTGTCATTTAATTTGTGGTATAAAATACGAAGGATCACGCTGATAACTTTTATACAAACAGCAGCTCGAATGCAGAGCTTGCAGTAGTAGTGATGGGTCGTTCGCGAACGAAATGGCTCTTAGAGCCAGCTCTTTGACATGAACGACGCGAGCCGGCTCCTTATCGCGAGCCGTCACGTGGGGTTTTTTTTTTTTTTTCCTTTCTCTCAGCCTCTCTGTCGCACTTTTTTTCTGCTTCACTCTGCACGCGAGCCTTGTGCTTTACGCTGGGCAGAGGGGGGAGGGGCGGTAGTTACACTCAGTAGTGATGTGCGATACCACTGATTTCCTTTCCGATCCGATACCAAGTAATATTCAGGGTGGTATCGACGATACTGATCCGATACCGATACTTTGTACAAAACGGATTTTATTTATTGTATCTCAAATTATAGCGTCATAATGATTACAGGACATCAGAATACCTTCTTCTTATCACTTAATAATGCAGAGTTCATCATATAGAAATAAAAAAACTAAAGTTGTGTGCTATTTGAACACCTTGCCTGCCTGGAGGACTAAAGGACTCCGTGAGAGACTCTCACCCTAGCAGCACCTGTCCCTCTCCTCCTCTTCAGTTCGCCTCAACATACGCTCGTCATATTTTGTGATATGATTTACTCTGAGGTGTTTGACAAGGTTAGTGATGTTGCCACAACCATACATGCCAACCCTCCCGATTTTTCCGGGAGAATCCCACCTTTCTCCAGATTTTCCACCCGGACAACAAAGTTGAAAAACCATATCGCAGAATTCATAGCGCGGCCCAGCCAATTCCAGTTTCCAACAATGACGGCAGCGACTTAGTTTTAATATTACTCTTATTTCTCTTTCTGGGTCGCAAAAAAACTTTTAACATATTTTCAGGTGAGAATGTAGCTGTGTAAACTTCAAATATCTGAGCCGACCGACACATCGTCTTCAAACCCCCGCGGTCTTTCACCACTCGGGTTAAACATGATGTACAAGTCACTTTGATAACTTAAAAATGTTCTTGTTTGGCTTTTTCAGTGTTTTATTTGTTCGTGAGTAAATCGGTTTGGCTGAGATTAAAGTTATTAGATTAGATTAAATTAAATTAAACTTTATTATTCCCTCGGGAGGGTTCCTCCGGGGTTTTCACACAGCTGAATAAACATCAAACAGAAAACTGATTAAACAGAAGAGTTTACGTCAGTGTCCGGTTATATTTTAGACAGCAAGGAGCAGACGGCAGAGTTTCACTCCACCGAGGGAGCTCGTGACGTACTACCCGGCTTTCTTTAGACCGCGAAGGCCGGTCCTCAGGTGGAAGCAGCCTCTGAATTTGGACACCCCCGCTGTTTCCGGGCCGGCCAATAATAACGGTGACATTTAACGTATTTTATCCGATAAATAAACCCTGTAAAATATATTTATCCGCCCAAACAGCCCTTTTGAATGTCTCCCTAATTCTGAGGTCTCAAGGTTGGCAAGTATGGCCACAACACCTCACTTTTTTTGCCACATTTATTGCAAACCACGGCTCAGCTGTTTGTGGAGGTAAAATACATCCGCACAATTACGCTCAGCCATTGTTGTGAGTGCGCACGCCAAGGGGCTGCGAGACATTTATACAGCCGTATTTCGCACATGACTATGAAAGGCGGAAGAGGAAGTAGTTCCTTTGAATGTAGACAATCCGAATGTTATAGTTTCTTTCCACTGTGTTCCTGTTAATGATAAACTACAAATTTACTCTAAATTACTAAAATATCGATATTTTAATGTGAGAATCGATTCTAGAACATAAATGATTGGTATCGGAGGAATCGATATTTCAGGATCGATCCGCACATCACTAACACTCAGTAGCACAGGAACAGAGCCAGAGAGAGAGAAAGAGAGGCAGGGACAACAACATTAGAAAGGTATAGTAATCATCCACAACTATTTTCGGTTGCAGATGATAAAGGATTGAGAAAGTTTATTCATGCAGGTCCATATGACAGAGAATATGCATGTTCTTTTAGTTTTCATATTATAATTTATATTTAATTGTGTTGTGGTTTGCAGTGTTTTGTGTTCTTTTCACTTTAAATTTGTGAAAGGAAAAAGCTGAAAATTTAAATAGTTAAAACTTGAAATGTGAATAGTTGATTTTTGTATTATATGATTTATTTATTACATTTTATGTGGAGTGAATAAATAAAAGTATATTTACGGTGGCCCCTAGAGACAAAGCACATACAAACTTCAAATCACGTACGAACTCTGAAGCATGTACAAACTCCAAAACACGTAAAAACACGTACAAACTCCAAAACACGTAAAAACACGTACAAACTCCGAAGCACGTACAAACTCAGAAGCATATAAAAACTCAAAACACGTACAAAAGACAACAGAAGTGCTCCAGGATGCTGGGCGCAGTGTTGAGCCTTTGTTATCTTGTGGCTACACAAGCCAGCAAGTACCAACGACCGGATTTGGTGTGTGGTAATAACAGGTAAATGAACTTTTTTTTAAAATTATTTGAATATATATATGAGTGCCTGTGTATAAATACACAAACAATACACACATGCTTTAAATTGTGTAATTTAAGTGATCTAGTAGCTCGGCTTTGGAAGTTCAGTTCATGCTAGAAATGTGTTTTGGAGTTTGTACGTGTTTTGTCTCTAGGGGCCACCGCATATATTTATATATAAACATATATAAATAAAACCACTTGTTTTTATGTTAGTAATTCCTTTTGTGCATAATTTTATATTATTGTTAATAATAAATTAATTAAAGCAACAAAACAACCTGAAGAGCCGGATCTCTAAAAAGAGCCGGAAATCCCATCACTATGCAGTAGTGGAACTGAAACTTAACCTGGAGGTCTAAATATCCCTTTCACCCCTGGCGAACACACGCATTGATGGAAACCAGGCCAGTGGTTTTGAAAGCGCAACGGTTTAACAAGCACTGACACTACAGGGGTCCGACTCAGTCTCGCTCACAAACGCGCACATTCATGCACACGGTCTCTGGCTTCCTTATTGGCCGTCCCATCCTCAGCTTGTGCAGCTCTCGGAGCAGTGAGATGGGAGACAGTGGGTGCTGTGTGGGGGGACTGGCCTCGCTCCAGAAACTCTCCAGAACATTCCATTGAGAGACCGCCGGCTGGCAGGCTGGATGGTTGCTGGTAAACAAGCTAAACAACAAGCAACAACGCAGGCTCTACATAATTCCTACGGAGATAAAAAAAAAAATCCATTGTGAAAAGGGGATTAACCCATGTCATACTGTTCCTGTGATCTCTGACAATTCTGCCTCAATTTGCAAATAAAAGAAAAGGTCTGCTTTCAAAGGCTTGATTATGCTATCAGTGGAGAGCTGCTCTGCTGATTCTATTACGGTATTTGGGATAATTTTACAGGGATAAGTGCTCATTTTACGGTTCTGAACCATCGGTTTTGTAATGAATGTTATGCTTGTTTTAATGTTATAACTCGCCTATCTCAGGGTGGATATTCACTTCAGTGGCACGGTACTTGAAAATGCAGCACTTGTCCTTCAGCTGTATTCCTGTCATAAAAAGCTGTAAAGCGCTGCTACCAACAAAATAAATTAGCAAACGCAAACACCAGCTGTTGACCAGACAGCATATGATTTGTTTCCAGTTGGCTTCTTTTTTAATGGTAAGTTTTTGTAAGCAGTTATTGCAGATCTGTTTGATAGCTTGATGATGTAGCAGCAGGGGTTAAATGAGGATTTGCAATACATTGAGCTCTGACTGCAGGGTTCACACTAGTTTGCAGCCGAGACGGTAGTGGCAGTTTTTGTAACTAATGCAGGCAGCATTAAGAAACCTAATGAGCACAACAGCATAAACAACAAATTCATTTACTTTGAAAAAAAGAACTTACCTTGAGTCATTAAAGGTCTGTGTGGTCAGCAGATTCTCTCATATAACAAAACCGGCTGACCCTAACAGGGAAAGGCTCTCGCATTCATTTCTAGTTAGCCAAGCTCCACATGATTGACAGCAGCTAACTTATTGAATCTTCCCACTAATTGCTGCTGTTTCACACACATCAGACATGGCATTTTGTGCTGTAGTAGCACAGAGTGGGCGGAGAGAGCCAACAGTCATTTCAATTTAGAAAACTATGGGGCTGAGTCACAGTTTAGGAGAGTATAAATCACTTTCAACAACAGAAAACTGTAGCTGCTATATATGTGGAACACATCATAGAAATATACAGCTGAACATTATTGCTAAGAATCATGTGTTGATATAACATGAAAGAAAATGAAAATTGAATAAGTTGAAAACAAATATGAAGCTATAGCCTTGCAGAAAATGCTAATTTGGCTCTGAGCAAAGATAAAAGTAACCTCTCTGAGCTTTTAACAAAATCAAATGCCTGCCTGCGCCAATCACAGCTGTTCCCTGCAGCTTTAACTTTCCTGGATGTAATCCGGATGACCAACACCACGTTAAAAGATAAACAACAAAATTCAAAAGTGAAGAGCCTCAAAGCAGATCATCATCCGTTACTTCAAATCCAGTGTAAGTGATGTTAACCAACAACAAATTATATGCAAAGAGTCTTGTAAACTTGCACTTGTACTGCAAAGCAACCCAACTAACTTATTCAACTGCCTGAAAACACAACACGAACTGCTCTACAATGAATGCATCAAGGCCAAGAAAGACAGCGCACTGGCTCTTAGAGTGAATCATTCAACATCAAACATCCATAAAAGCAAGCCCGTGCAGCCTGTGCAGTTCACAAACTCTCATTGAAATCCCTAAGCAATCGCATTTGGCCAAAGATATATGCCCACTAAACATGGTGAGCAATGAAAGCTTCAGGAAAACTTGAATGGACAAAAGATATGTTATTCCCTCGCGCAATTATTTTCCAAAGTGGCAAAACCTGCACTGTACGCAAAACGCTGGGGAACAAGAGAAGGATCTCACTGATGTCAAGTACTTGCTACAAGTTGAACTCACATCCATCAATCAGGTACAATGAATGGAACGAAAGACTATATTTTACTTTTAGGGAAGTAGTAGGAGGTGCACGTAGGTCAGGTCAATAAACACCATATCTGTCAGCAATAGAAGGTTTAAGTAGCAGGAAAGCAGCACAGTGTACAGGTGAAAGCAGGGCCCTGAGTTTTTAATTTCCTGTCAGGTTTTTTCCAAA
Organism: Copadichromis virginalis; assembly: GCF_057382275.1. Taxonomy (NCBI): domain Eukaryota; kingdom Metazoa; phylum Chordata; class Actinopteri; order Cichliformes; family Cichlidae; genus Copadichromis; species Copadichromis virginalis. Next base: position 10,951,822 of record NC_140638.1, read on the forward strand.
GAAATGCGCTGAATAAATAAAGAAGAGCAGTTTTATTTCGCTCCAAATATTTGTACATAGCAACAGTGTAACACAACATGGATGTGAAAGCGATGTTATGTTTACAAGACTGCAATAAACACATTTTCTTACTGAAAATCATTGAATAAGTGCGATAATGAATCTTAATATGGATCAAAATAATCATGATAGTCATTTTTAGCCGTAGCTGATGGTCACACACAATTGACATTATTTGGTAATATCCATTCACACCACATATTCATAGAAATCTGATAGCGATTTAAGCTTTTACGCTACACCAACAATCCATCACTGAAGTTGCTTAGCGAACACTTAGTTTGGATTATTTGGTTGTAATATAGATTATGACTAAATGATGGCACTTACATTTGGTTGTTTACAGGGTTGTTGTTTTTTACTGATTTCTATATGTTGCATTAATTGTTTGCACTCCGTTTTCTTGAGTTACCTGCCTGCTGGTTCAACACACCTGAGGTTAGAGCTGGTTTATAGGCAGAGGTCAGCTAGATGGACTGAAGCATATGCTTTGACCACATGGGTGAGAACAGGTTTTCTTAATTGAAGATATTGACCCTGTGGTTTCCCTCTTTGCAAATGGTTTACTCTGCTAGAATATAGAGTATGTTGAGCTAAAAGGCTCTTGGTTATTAAGCAATTTTTAGTAGAGGTCTGTCTATTTGATCTCGTTCATGGGCCCACTTATTTTAAAAATTGAAAATGCATTTCCTTTGACTGCTTGGTCCCTTATACCATAATTGTGCACGTGTACTTTATACACCTGGATAACTGGACGTTTATTTAGAATAAAAATTGAAAGATGACATTTTTTAATTAGTGAGCTTCCCAGGTGTCAGCGGGTTGTTTTAGACTGAGTCAGAGCAGCTTCTTCCATCTGTTTCTGGTAACTGTTCTGTTCACCACGTTACACATTTAACTCTTAGAAGGAAAGTATAAAAGCATCCAAATTCTGAAGTATTTTTCAGTGTTAAAAATGACTCTTACATTCTCATTTACCTTTAAAAATAAGAAATACTGTTGCAATTCAAAAAAATACAAATAAAATAAAAAATTCTATATAATCAAAATAATGTGACTTGTAATATCTTTGTAAATATCTTAGTGAGTGACTATATCAGAGCAGTTGTTATTTCTTGGTTGGGTGTTTTTTTTCGAGAAACAGTGACACGAGTTGCACATTGATTGTAGCACTGCTAGACAGCCACCACAGCAAAAGACATCTCAAGCAGAAAACACAGATAGATTAAGCATCAACTAGAAGTTAGAGGTGATTGAATCGCGCTTTTATCGATTTCCCAACCCCTGCGGAAAAGCTGTGTGATGCATGCAAATAACCAAATGAGTCTTTGGATGTGAGTGTTTGACCAACTGTACGATCTAAAATACTCCGTGGATATGTTATGATTACGCATTTATATCTGTTTGCATCTTTAGATCTGTACTTTATTTGCGACTTTAAAAGCACAAGCACATTGTCTATGTGTGGTTTCCATGTATGTTATTCTGGGTTCATGTGTATGCAAGTGATTCTGTCTACTTCTGTGTGTCTCTAGATAAATGCATTGGTATTCTAGTGTCTATCTGTTATGTGATTCTGTGCCCGTCTGTGTGTACTTCAGTTGTTTTCTTGTGTGTGTATGCCCATGAGATGTCTTTGTATTCCCCAAAGTGGGTGTTGTGCTGCAGGTTTAGGTTCTTTAAGAATTCATAATGGACCTGTGATTAATGAGTAAAAACACAAGTAACAACAGGAGGTTCTACGGAATGATTGAACCCCACTGAGTCTGCTATTGTTAATATGTGCGCGTCTTAGTAAGTAATGCTGAGGATATAATCCGACTCTGCATGATATCTCTATCAAACAGACCTTCTACGCAGACATGCACAACAATTAAGACATCCACTTCTCATTATCGCCATCGCTCCTCAAGCATCTGTCCGTGCCTGATCCTCGACAGTTTAGCTGTGAACCTAAAGTTGTATTCAGTGCAGTGTCGGTATCTGCACCTGTGGACTGAACACAATCAACTATTACCGCAACATGAATTCTGGTTGTGCAATTTTGGCCACCACATCTTTTGATTATGATGGCAGTGAGCAAGTTTATTGTTACGATCTTTAACAGATGTCAGGCGGGACAAAAAGACCCAAGCAGACAGACGATAACATGGGTTGTAAAACTAATTTACAGTTTAGTCAAATGATCTAAGCATTCTGCAAATGTCTAGAATGAGTCTTCATTTTTGGGTTTCTGCTTGTGCTGCATGTTAACAGATAGCAGCTTTGAACTGTCAGAAAATATTCTAAAAATAAAGTGCAATTCAATCTCATCTTGAGCGTTAGACTGGAAGTCACATCTTACTTTACAAAGTGAAACTCGGCAATCACGGCAATCAAGTAACCAAACCATTGATTAATTTGCCTTAAAAAATAACCAGTTAAACGGGCCTGAATCACAGGGTAAAACCTGAAGAAAGCAGCATTATAACATATGTAATCTATTAGTTTGTGAACTCCTCCATCAGGTCAATCAGGTCACACATGTGCATATTAGACCCCTAAAGGTTCTCATTTACATCAGATATCATGATGTCATTGTGCTGGCTAACAAACACATAGACATCACCATCTGCCTCCATCTCACCCCATCATCAGGTTTGTTGTCCAAGATATCCATTGTCCTTCATCTGCTCACATCCAAACCATCTCAGCCTTGTCTCTCTAACTTGTTTCTAAACCACTCATCCACCTTGCAACTTCACTCCTTCTCATTCACACACATGCATTTTGTCTTGGTTTTATTGACTTTCATTCCTCTTCTCTCCAGAGCAGGGGTAGGGAACTCCAGGCCTCGAGAACCGATGTCCTGCAGGTTTTAGATATCACCCTGGGTCAACACACCTGAATCAAATGTTTAGTTCATTACCAGGTCTCTGGAGACAAGACATGTTGAGGAAGTAATTTAGCCATTTAAATCAGTTGTGTTGGATGAAGGACACCTGCAGGACACCAGCTCTTGAGGCCTAAAGTTCCCCACCCCTGTTCCAGAACTCCAGAGCATACTTCTACCTCTTCAGGCTCTTATCCACCTGCTCTGTACTCTCACCGCAGAACACAGTGTTGTCTGCAAACATCATAGTCGATGGAGACCTAACCTGCATTACTATGCATACACAAATGATGCTGCTCCTTTTTTCCATGTCTATAGCGATGACAAGTGTTTACCAGCAGGAGCACATTAAACATAACACGCTAAGAAATGCAGCAACCCAGTAGAAAAGAAACGGAAGCTAAAAAGAAAAACATATCCATTTGATTTAGTGGGTGTTAGCCAGACCTTGAAGTACCACTTTGAACAAGGTGCTTTTAAGACTTCTATAGTCCTTAAAACACATCATCAGGTTCAAGTTTTATGAGCAGTTTAAGCTAGTTAGCAGCAAAAATCTACCAGTGACCATTTGAGCAATTCAGTCAACAAAAATCCCTGATGTCAGGTTCAAATGAGATGACTCAAAGTGCAAGCACAGAAAGCTTGACAGGAATAGTAACAGTAACTAAATGAGGCCTTGCCAGTAGCTGATCGCATGCTGATAGCAGATATAGTACAGGAGTATCCTGTGTAGTAAAGCCAAGAAAAAGTGATTCATAGGTGATTCTTCACCTTCACTTTTAGACATTCCCCAAAAATAACAACCCCACAACTTTCTCACCCACTGAGAGGATCACACACTCATGACAGCCCTCTTGCTCCTTTCCTCCTCAGTTCTCCGCCTCCCACCTTCTGCTCCAATGCCAGGCCGATATTTCATTCTCCTTTTAAATATTTCACTTTCATTTTAAATAATTCGCTCTCATTTTTAGCATCGGCAAAAGCCACAATGTGCAGCCGAGCCCACACGCGTGCGCTACACAAGCACACACAAAATGAGGCGTAAAGTTAATTAGACATGGAGCTGAGAAAGAGCGTCTTCCTGCTGTGACACAATAATCTACACTGCACCTCTAGGGAAGAGAGGGCTTGGAAATATATGTGTGTGTGTGTGTGCTCTTGCATTAATATACCCACAAACACACCCCCACATAAGCTTACATACATCTAAACAAACACATAAATTCATGCAAGAGAAGCAAAATATAAATCAGAATGCACTCTGATAGAGAAACACACATACAGAACTAACACAGCATCTCAGATTCAATTCACTGCTGTGAAACTACCTAAATTACAGCAACACGCAGAGTTCAATCATTATCAGGCATCATAAACTTCTCTCAGATGCTACATAAACAGTTCCCCTTTCTCGCCAGCCTTTAATGTCTTTCTTTCTTTGCATCAAAGTAAAGTCAGACTGCTGTATTTTCTTTCAGTCCCTGCCTGGTAATGGTAAGGCATGGACAAACAGTTCCTCAGAAGAATTACCCTGTGATGCCCTGTTGTTTACCCTGCCACATGCATCCGCAGCTCACCCATGCTTTGAATTCACAAAAGCCTTTTTAGGTCCGCACACCTGCCAAACTCTTTGAGTGCGTGTGTGTCTCTATACTCTCACAGTATGAGTTTGACAGGAAAAAAACGAGTTTGAAATAATGCATGATGCAATATTGCTATATGATGTAATAACATTTTACATCGTTATGTAATAACAACCGCATTCTGTCAAACTCTGATGGAATTTTTAATGAAACAGCCTGAATGCAACATGTAATACACGGCTGCATATTGCTTTTCAATGGTAAAAATGTGCTTGTTATGTAATATTCATTCAAAATTAATAAATAAAATTGTTCTTGGTGTTATAAAAACACAAGTTCATATCATCAGGTTTCATGTAGTGTATGCATAGAACTGATGCAAGATGCTGGGTGTTTCCACTGGATTGGGTTGCCAAGCTTCTTTAACTCATCTGTGATGATGACGATACAGCAGTTGTGTACAGCACCCATCCCTGCAGCAAGGTTGAATTGTTGGACTGCTTTAGTAGAATTGTCAGCGGGTAGCTGCTGAAAATGTCCAGACCATCGCACTTGCCACAGAGAGGCAGGAGGTTACTGTATTCTTATTTTGAGATCTGCTGTGAAATGCACTCAGCTGTTCTGAGCACTTGAGAGGCGAATCCATCCAATCGGACTCACAGGTTCTTGTTTAGTGGACACATCTACGACTTGAACAGGAAAACGCAGAGAACTGAGGGACTATGGATGCAGAGCTTGTTTTATCTGGAGACTGAAGGACGTTTCCACAGTAGCTTCTGCAGAGCCTGCATGACTGTGCAGCTTGGGCTACTTGGTTAGCAACTTCTGGTTTAAGATCTCCAGTTTCTGAGAGCAGCAAACCCATGTGTATCTATGAAGCGCCTTGAGTATCTATGAAGCGCCTTGAGGCGACTTTTGTTGTGATTTGGCGCTATATAAATAAAATTGAATTGAATTGAATTGAATTGAATTGAATTGAATTGAATTGAATGTGCATGTGTCCAAAATGTATATGTGAAGGATGGAAGCCGTCTTCAACTTTGCCTTTGGCTAGTTCACCTTCGAGTCAGCTTCAACTTGGAATATGAGCAGCGCCTCTCTCAGCTGGTCGATTGTCGTGCAGCGCATCGTTAAACACGCTCTACCGCAATTCAAAATGACCCACTAAACCCTTCCACCCACCCATTTACACTTAGAAACATATTATTGGAGACACAATGTTATGGTTACTAAGTTCCCATAACAATCTTTTTAGCAAACCTCTTTGCGATCCGCAAGACGTATCAATTCTGAAAACAGTCCTCACAGTGCCCTGACTCTATTATTCCATCCTGAACTATTTATTTATTCATGATCTACTTCTTAAGACCATTGTTCTGCCAAGACTGAAAAGGCTGGCTCTGGTTGGTTGGCCTAGGTCATTTCATGGGTTTCTGCAGACAAGTCCCAACATTTCACAAGATTCTGGCAAAAAAGTAACATAAATCATTTGAAGGAAAAGCTTAGGATCACTTGCAAACATGAGCTTTTAGACAGAAAGAAAGTAGGAAAAGGACATTTAAAAGCATGTAAATTATTCTAGAAAAATAATATTCACCAATCACAATCAACAGTTTTTGCTGATAGATTTGTGTAACCTTTTAACCCCACTGTCTTCCATTTGACTCCTTCTCTCCCAAATCCGTGCTTCTAAAACTGCATGTTTTCCCTTGTTAATCCTTTTTATCTTTATTCCTGTAATGTTCTTTTGCATTCAAATGGTCAGGGTCACTGAGAACAAAGATTATAATGAAACACTTGTGCTGTCCTTGTGTGAGGAGAATAACTGAAGGAAAATAACAGAACAGAACAAAACAAGGGAGGGGTTCAGGAGGGAGATGTCCAAATGTTTGTTTATGCCTAATTGGGACACAGATGGGCCAGTGGCCATGTCGGATAACATTCAGTATGAAGATGAGGGAGGGGTACGTGAGGGTATGAAACAACAGATGTCATAGCGGTACTGCAGAGATGAGGAACATGAAGGGGTAGGGGTTAAAAAGATACAAGAGGAGGAAGTAAAAGAGTGTGAGAGAATATCAAGACTAAAACTGAGGGAAAAGGGAATGAAAGATGCAGAGTGATGAATTAAAGTAGTAGCAGGACCTCAGGGGAAGTGGATATCCAGTAATTAAACAACAAGACTTGTGTGCAATGTGTGGCCGCACTACAGAAGTCCTCATGCCGCTCCCCACTGAGCAACATTCAAAACAACACATTGCATCAAATTAGAGAAACATATTAGACATAGCATTCCTACTGAACCTGCCTTGTAGGCTCATAAAAAAGCTGAAGTAATGCACAAGCATACATAAAAGGGCATATCCAACAAATATGCTAATATGTTTCATCACATTGCCCAGAGCTAGAGGGGCTGATATGAATGCAAAGATCAAAGTTGGTGATGAAATGGACAAAAAAAGTTTTTTAAAGGAGGCAATCGCACGAAATGAGCCTACTCGCACCCGTCTGTTGCAGATAAACAGCAGGCCAACACTCACAGCTTTGCTGTGTACAGTAAATAAAAAGTGGTGGGAAAGATTCACTTTCAAGGTGACCTCAGAGCTTTCTGACTTGTGATGAGCGTCAGTCTGTGGCATTAACTGAAAGCAGCAGTAGTTTAAACACTGTAGCATCAGTTGTTTTAATCTCCACTCGGGCTAAATTGTAAAGAGGCATTAAAGCAGAAATCTGGGGAGCATAATTTAGTGTCATCAGCAGGCAGCTGGATATGGATGAGCCAGGCAAAAAGTTTCAAATTACTATTAATTTGTACATTTTAATTCACCTTATTTTGCTTAAACCAAATCAATGAAATGAAGGGATTTGGTGAAGCAGAGTGCAACAAAAATATACCAAAAAAGTGTGAAAAAACATCCAAAATATGCCGTGGGGTGAAGTTGTAATTAGTGGGTAATCATTCAGATGATCCCAATTCATTAGCCGTTTAAACGCGAGAAAAACAAGTCGACTACTATCAACAAATTTTAAAAAGACAGAAAACATTTATAACAATCTAATGGACGGAGTTAAACATTAGCCAAACAAATATTTTGTGTATTCCAGGAGCTTATATGGAATTGTCAGTCACATTCCTTTACATATCTCTGTCGTCCAGTTCGGTCTCACACTGCCAACATAGATTACATCCCCTATTAAAAAACAAACAACAAAACTGCACCAATAAGCACAAATGTCATCTGTTTACTTATCATCATGCTCGTCTACAACTTCCCATCACAGAGAGAGAGAGAGCAGCAACCATCTGTAAGGCTTCAAGGTCCCTTTCAGCCACCAACTGCTGTTGTACATAATTAAAAAAGGGAACAACAGGTTTAACCGACTAGCAATTCTGTTGCCGACTAGCAAGGGCAGCAAAATTTACACGTCCAGTCAACTAGATGTGGACGTGTACAAATCCCAAGCAATCGAATTATGGGTGTTGATGCTGTTGGACGATGATGGTAGTGGACAAAAATGTTAAAGTTGAAAATCATACAAAAAGAATGAATGCACATTTATTGTGTTGACATGCTGACAGCAAACAGAGGAGTGCAACTGAATGGACCACCGTTCTTCTCATCTGGCAGCACTTTCAGACAGAGCAGCGCCTTCATTCATCTTTAAGTTAATAAAATATCCAAAAAAAATAGAACAGCTGTGCTTGCTTTCTGTAAGAATGCTGACAGCGATACAGAAAGGAAAGCCGGCAGTTTGATAGGGTGGATGTGAGTCAGGTGGTAGAGTAAGTAGATTGTCCACCAATCAGAAGGTCTCTGACTCTCCATGCCTTGGACAAGATACTTAACCCAGAGTTGCCCCCAATGCATCAGAGAGAGAGAGTGTGTGTGTGTGTGTGTGTGTGTGTGTGTGTGTGTGTGTGTGTGTGTGTGTGTGTGTGTGTTAGAAAGCACTTAGCTATAGATAACAGTGCTGGGTGAATGTGTGTGATGGGATGAATGAGATTTGTAGTAGAAAGCACTTTGAGTGCTCAACTGAGTGGAAAGGTTTATATAAGTACCCCACCGGTTACCAAAGCGAGAAAAAGTTCAGAAACTCGAACTGTGGGACAATGAATATCTATATACCTGCTTATGTATCCTGTGGGAAACAGTAAAGACTGACTTGGCAATGACTGCATTAAAGAGTACAGAGACACAACCACAAACATCAATATTCCTCCTCTCCCTCCTTCATTCAATCAGAGGGAAATTCATTATCTTTTTCCCCAGCTGTCCATCAACCACTCCCACCAGACTCAGGCGACTTGTCTTGCTTTTTTTATTTCATTTTTTTTTAACACATTAGCAAAAAACTTGCAGTGCCTTGTCACTCTCTCAACCCCAGCTTTCAATTTCCTGTGGGTGGCTGACGTCTGCTGGCTGTCAAAGCGGCATGATGCTGGATTTTTGATGTCACTGTTATCTGTTTTAAGCGGGGCGGGCTAGGTTGTGGTTTTTCTACTGGGGACCCTAAAGCTCTTGGGAAGAAGTACAGAGAAGAGCGGGAGATTGAAGTCACTCCAGCTCCCGCCTCAGAAGCTGACAGCTGAGAGATTAGTGGTTAATTAAGTCAGACTAGTTGACTGGCATGCAGGGAACAGCCCTCGAGCCAATCAGTTTCGTTTGGTTGGAGAACAAGAGGAGAACTACCTCAGCCTCTAGGGAGAGCTCAGTAGAAGAAATCAGACTGCAGCCAAAAGCAGCGAGAATACTTCCTGACTCCATGGCTTCTCATCCCTCCCGCACATCTGGAAAGGCTAGATAAGGAGCATGTAATGAAAACAATATGGTGATTGACACCTAGCTTGCTGTGTGCATATTTAAAGCTTTGCAAATTTGCTATTTCAGGTGCAGAAAGATGCGAAGAAGAAAAAAAGTGGATCAGAGGGGAGGAAGATACAGTATGTGACACTTGAGAACGAAAGCAACAAGGAGAGAAAAACACAAGGGAAAAGAAATTTGCATGGTGCATTTTCAAAATGTCACGCCTCAGTAGGAACATAAACACCATTCTCTGACCTCAGCACCGGGGGCGAACACACACACACCACCACCACCACACATAAACACCACAGCAATTGCCTTTGATAGCTCCATCAAAGAGAACTTTCTGATTTTCAAAGACATGGAAATAGCTCTTGAGTTACATCAAACATGAAAATCACATCAAAAGGAAGGGCGAGCTGAATTTTCACCTGGAGTAGGTCATCGTAATCTAATTTATTTCAAATTTGGACTACTTATGTTATCCTCAGTTACCGTCACATTTTGTTTTTAGTTCAAATTCTTATTGAAGTTGGTTTATGTGCTTTCTCACCATGAATAGATGAGAAGACGCATGGAAGACAGGAAATACGAGTCTCCCAAGCAACCAGGAAGCTGAACACAAAGCCCGGAAACTGCAGGCACAAGTATTTCCAGGATATATATATTTGATAGTGAACTTTGGATATTATTTTTGTTTTTCTGACCCAGCAAGATTTTTTTTCTTACTTGATAATCTGATGGAAATAAAGCCAAGACCATTTTCCCCGAGCTCATTTTTGGGTTAGAAGGGCCCCGAAACTGTTGTTTCGCTTTTGTTTTGCAACCTCCAACAGCAGGGCTTTTTGTTTTGTTTTGTTTCTTGCAGCATAAAGTTTCGACAGCTCTTCCTGAGTCTACCCTTTCAGCTTTCATATCCAGTAGCAAACAGCATGCAGACAAATCTAAAGGCCAGCGGTGTCACTGTTCAACAGCCTCTCCACTGAACCATCAACATTTACCTCTTAATGACCAATTGCCCTTTCAACTAATGTGTTGGTTTATTATTATCATACTTGTTTGTGTTGTTGTTGTTTTTATGAAATATGATTTACACTCTTTCAGCAGCAGTGGAAAAATAAATTATGCATGTTCGGGCAATGATTTATTATACTCAAATGCACAAATAATAGCCCCCATGACTTTCATTGAATAATTCTGGCAGAAAACATATCATTTCCATTGCATTTCCTCCTGCATATCTTTTTTAAAAAGCAAATATCAATGCAAGCCAAACAGACTCTACCCAAAGAATGAGGAACATCCTTTATATTTTAGTTTTATATTTGTGTCTTTATAACTGTCTAAAAACCAGCCCAGGTGTAAGTTTCACTTTCAGTACTGTGTCCTTGGTGAAGTTACCACAAACACAATTCTAATGGGTTTAGTTTAATTGTAGCCGCTGTGCTTTGGCGGCTGACCCACCTGGCAGGCGGATGATGAATGAGAGGAGGAATGAGCACTCTTATATCGCAGTGAGGGAACAAGGGACAGGAGACATCTGAGAGGATGAGGCAGCATTGTGGCCTTAGGCGTTTAGTGTGTGTGTGCTTGTGTGCGAGCGATAGAGAGAGAACACATGAATTTAAGAATAAATACAAACTAGAAAACCAATATTTGACTGCAAAATAAAGGCATTTCTCCCCTGGGTATTTGTTATAGCCCCTCTTTTATTTATATAGTATATTATTTAGTGTCTTCCTCTCACCCCTAGGTTTTGTGGAGTTGGCAGTTTTTCAGTTGTGTCAAACTAAGCTGGCAATAACAGGCTTCGCATTCGATTTTTTTGTACATATATATGATTTGCTGCACCAATCACAGCTTTGCAGCAGCTGGGGGACTCTAATCAGGAGGTACCTACGACTTAATGAGCAGCTTCATGATTGAACCCAGACCTCATTTCATATTTATACACTTATATGAATCCTTAGATGAAAGCGCCTGCGGATGAGGAGGGAATAAAGCCGAATTTTGGAGTCATTGTTAAATTTAATTTGTCTGTAGTTTATCATTTCCGAAAGTTAAACCGCTGCAGAAGTTTTCTCTGCAAACTTTTCACAGCCCGTGCGCACACACTGCTGAAAGCACTGCTCATCAACCATCGCTTTTGCCATCTCAGTTCGCTTGGCACTTGTAGTCTGGCGCTGTCATCATTAGCACCACTTGCCACAGAGATGAGTCTGCCTCACTGTTAGCTGGCAGCCGCCCTGCAGCATCAGAAGGCTGAAGGGTTAAACATGTCTGGCCGGGACACTGGTTAGAACTTAGAGAGGCAGAGAAAGCTCAGAGAGAAAAGGAAACATTAGGGATGAACTAGTGCAATCAGCCCAAGGCAGAGCAGAGGCTGAGCAGGGTTCAGTGAATTAGCACTATCTCTTCCCAGCATAGATCAATGGAGCATTACCGTAAGAAATAAGGGGCGACGGGAAGAGGGAGGGACGGTTGAACAGAGGCAGGGGGGGCGGAAGACAGTGAGAAAGAGACAGTAACGAACCAAAAATTGGTCTCTGCCCTGAGCATGCTTTCTCTCTCTATGTATCCCTCTTTCTTTTCTCCTCTCGAATCAAACAGGAAGATCACAGATTCAGGATGGCAAGTTTCCAGCCAATAATCAATGGGAAAAACTATCTGAATACAAATGAAGGCCTGATTATGGGTTTAATGAATTAGGAGGTTACGAGGCTAATAGCACTATTGTACACTCACAGTTAAGCAGCCCACACACGTAAAATCAAATGTAATTTTCCATAATCTCAGGCTAATTTCCATTGAAATTTTTTTCTTGGACAAGAAGCCTCTTGGTGGTTTTTTTTACTGCTTTTGGCCTACCACTATAATTCCCTGCAAGAAGGGGCAGGGATAGCTCAGTAGGTAAAGTGGTCGCCCCATGATCGGAAGGTCGGCGGTTCGAATCCACTTAACGGCTACCCTGAGGTACCCCTAAGCAAGGTACCGTCCCTACACACTGCTCCCTGGGCGCCTGCTTAGTGGGCTGCCCACTGCTTCACAGAGTGAATGGGTCAAATGCAGAGAAAAACAAGTAATTTCCCCATGGGGATCAATAAAGTATCCATTATTATTATTATTAAGAAGAAATGGCCTTCAGACACACTGGACACATTATATTCATGTGCCCATATTCATGTCTTTTTTCTGTTTTCTGTTTATTTTATGCATACAGCCAGCAAAATATAAACAACTGGGGTTTTTTTACCATTTCCGAATAAAAAGCCCTTTACTGACTAGCCGACATTAAAATTGCCCAAGCTAGATTAACCACTCGGAGGATTTAACTCGGCCTTGTTAAAGCTCCTACTTTTATCATTTCATTGCACCTGGGTTTGAGTTTTTATATAAATGTGCAAATGACATTACACTGTCTGCTCACTGTCAGTTACCGTAGAGCTACGGGGGAAATGAAACTCGGGAAGCAATACCTCAAAAAAACGTCACCATACGACTTCATAACCCGAGGTGCAGTGACAAATTGAAGTAAAACTCTGAATAAATAAGTCTAGCGTGCTTTGATTAAAAATCAAGATATCAAGAGAACAAGATAATCTATAAGAGAAGCAGTCCAGATTTACACGGTGTGAGGGTGGAAACGTTTGGATGAACATGTTAGACGCTGTTCATTGTCAAAATGCTGATGACTGCTTAAGACAACTCTTATCTCCAGGTGAGCTTCAGAGATGCATTGACAATGTTCTGCAGCCTGGTGATTAAGACCAAAATCTTTAAATTACTACTATGGTAAATGGCCTGTATTTATATAGCGCTTTACTAGTCCCTAAGGACCCCAAGGCGCTTTACATATCCAGTCATCCACACACACATTCACACACTGGTGATGGCAAGCTACATTGTAGCCACAGCCACCCTGGGGCGCACTGACAGAGGCGAGGCTGCCAAACACTGGCGCCACCGGGCCCTCTGACCACCACCAGTAGGCAACGGGTGAAGTGTCTTCCCCAAGGACACAACGACCGAGACTGTCTAAGCTGGGGCTCGAACCGGCAACCTTCCGATTACAAGGCGAACTCCCAACTCTTGAGCCACGATCGCTACTACTACTACTACTACTACTACTACACTAAATGTATATAACCAGTAGGAGCCTCGAGAACCGATGTCCTGCAGGTTTTAAATATCACTCCATTTGTGATAAAGCCCCTCACCTTGGTTGGAATCCGAAAGACTTAGAAACCTTTGTAACCTTTTCCAGACTGATAGATGTCAGTGAGACAGGTTCTCTATTCTTCTACTCTTCTTGATTCAACAGGAAGTAATCAGGCACGATGTAGATATTGACACTGAATTCAGTTTTCTAAAATTAATGTTGTTTATCACATTTAGTTCATGGTTTAACACTGTAAATTAACATTTTTATTTACTTGGGTAATCTTTGTGTAATATTAAAGTTTGTTTGATGATGTGAAACATCTTCAAAAAGTAAATCAGGAAGGGGCAAATACTTTTTCACAGCACTGTACTTAATTCCCTTGATGTTTTAGAAAACCTCAAGCTGAACATATCACTTAATTATGAACCAAAAAAAAAAAGTTTTTTTAAGTGCAGATTAGTGCAGAAATCAATACTGTCAATGGGCCAGCGTGCCACCGAGTAAGACACCTGCAACTATGTCACTTTTACCACCTGTTCTGCAGCTTCTTCTGACCTCGTAGCGAAGAGAATTTTGCTGCTGGGATCGATAAAGCCACACATGTTTAATCATCATTGCATTAACCTATGATGGCATTCTGGCAGTGAGGGCACTCTCATGGGAAACTGCATTTTATGGGACACTAACATTATTACTCCTTCTGGCTCATTTGCTGCAGTCGCCCTGTAGAAAACTGATCGCTGCAACGCTCAGAAAGCACACACTCATTATCTAATCCATTTTCTCTTTTTCTCTCTCTGAGTCTGTCGCTTTCACTTAGTGGCTTACACACACACACACACACACACACACACACACACACACACACACACACACACACTCTCTCTCTCTCTCTCTCTCTCTCTCTCTCTCACACACACACACACACAGAAAACTCCTAATGCATTTACACATGCACTAAACCACTGGACCTTTTTCTGTATGAGACACACAAACAAAAAATAACCACTCATACACACTCCACCTTCACAAAGAAAAGGTCCATGCCCCAAGGAGTATTGCATTCCAGGGAGAGTGCTTCCATAGATCAGAGGGTGTTTATTGGCACCACAGAATCCCTTGAGTTCATCAGGCTCCAGAAGAAGAGAAGGAAGTGCAGAGACTGAATATAGATTCACTCTCCCACTGTCTGCTGAGCATGCCCGTCCACTCCATCAGGCCAGACCCTATTAGAGGCCATGATGGAGTGTGACAGAGTGTGTAAGTGCTTCATGTGCATAGTAAGTGGGCAGAGGTAAAGTTGTGTAATGCATTGGGGATGTACCAAACACTCTTACTGCAAACACTTAAGTGTATCTAAATTGTCTGACAGCTTTAAGCCATCTAGGGAAGGGTGGATCAGCATAACGGCTGGTTGCTTTCTTTTTGTTGTTGTTTTGGCCCATTCACTACTTATTTCAGAGTATTTCAGCCTGTACATAGATTACAGTTTTTTACAGTCGCTAACAAGCGTTTGTCCAAACAGTTGTCACATTTGCAAAACTCTAAACACAATTAGCACAGGATCGGTCTGTTGTGGCCATACCATTCACACATTTCATGTCGTGTTCACCCAATATGCAGTCAGTGAACACATTTCCACAATGCTTACATTTTCTTAACAGACAAGTTATACCTCCCAACAAAACTATGGACTGTTCTTGTAGTATCTACGAATGTTAACACACAACATCCCACAATAGCAAAAACAATATTCCAAACCGTAGATACAGTATAAAAACCTCTGCCCCTGCAATGATATCAGTACAAAAACAATATCAATATCAAAAATATATCTCAGCTGTAAACAAACAAACAATTGAATAATTGACACACAGCTGATTTATGTTGGGTAAATTGGGCCAACCACACCTTCTTCCATTCTGGCTTAGACTCAGTGGGGTTCATAAGGCAAGACCTTGAGGAGTGATGTTTTTGGAAACAAAAAAAAGACAAACACTGTAATGTCTGGTCGAGGAGGAGTAAGAGCAAGGGGCCCAGAGAGAAGAGCAGGCCCAAGGAGAGGGCAAGGTATAGGTGTAAGAATGCGTGGTGGTGGCATTCCAAGGGCTGCAAGAACAGTAGTCAGTGATGAAATCCGTGCCACTATCATTGACCATGTAATCAACCATGGTCTTTCACTAAGAGAGGCTGGTGAAAGAGTGCAGCCCAATTTGAGGCGGTCAACGGTTGCCTCCATTATACGCACCTTTCAACAAACCAACAGGTAAGTATTGCATTTTACATGGATTGTTCCTATTCTCACTTGACATGTCAATATGGTCATACAGTAATGCATATGTTGAATTGTCTGTCTTTCTAAAGAATGCAACGTCTTCCACCCTCTGGGGGAAGAGGAAAGCTCCTCAGTAATGATCAGGAGCTTGCCATTGTGGAAATGGTTACTGCAAATAATGCAATAAAACTGCGTGAAATACAAACCAGAATTGTGGCGGACCATGAGATATTCGACAATATCGATAGAATCAGCCTCACAACCATTTCGCGGACATTGTCCAAACATAGAGTGCGGATGAAGCAGCTCTACACTGTTCCCTTTGAGAGGAACAGTGAGAGGGTCAAGGAGCTACGACGACAATATGTCCAGGTACAGTGTATATTCAATCCAATGTCCAGTTCTATAAGCTTTGCACTTTGCAAGTAGGTAACCTACACAATACTAGGTTACAGTACAGTATGGTATACAGTACTAACATGACTTACATAAACTTTGTTTCAGAGAGTTATGGAATTGGAGGCCAACCAGGCCCCTCATGAATTCATATACATCGATGAGGCAGGATTCAATCTGGCCAAAAGGCGTCGACGTGGACGAAATGTAATTGGAAAAAGGGCCACAGTTGATGTGCCAGGACAGAGAGGGGCAAACATTACCATGTGTGCAGCAATTGCAAATGCAGGATTACTCCTTCACAAATGTCAGGTTGGACCCTATAATACAGAGCGCTTGCTTGCCTTTCTCAATGATCTCCACCAGCGCCTGGTTCCAGAGCAGGGTCAGGAGGGTGAAAACATGAGGACCTTTGTAATTACCTGGGACAATGTGGCTTTCCATCACTCGCAAGCAATAACAACATGGTTTGAAGTCCACCCAAGACTGGTGAGTCTCTTCCTTCCACCCTATTCACCTTTCCTCAACCCCATAGAGGAGTTCTTTTCTGCATGGCGGTGGAAGGTTTATGACCATCAGCCACATGACCAGATGTCCCTCCTTGAAGCCATGGATGCTGGCTCCAGGGACATCACAGTTGACGATTGCCAAGGGTGGATCCGACATACCAGGCGGTTTTATCCCAGGTGCATCGACTTGGCTGACATCAGATGTGATGTTGATGAAAACATGTGGCCTAACCCTGAAGATCGCAGAGATTAGATGCAACTTTTTTGCCTTTTTTTAGCCCCCCTCCCCCCCTTTTTATCTTGGCTTTTTGCTGTTGTTTTTTTGTTCAGAATGCTCTTGTGTGTTTCATGGATATTTTGTTCACTGTAAGCAATACTGTAAAACTTTCTCTGTCCTATCATACCGTGTTTCTACTGTACCTCCTGTGGTAAACAGTAAAGAAACAAAAACTTGTTTGCTTTTTACTGGAATGCTTTTGAATGTGAACATTACTGTACATGTGGACATACAGTTACCAACCAAGACATTTCTGGTGTCAATATGGTGGATTGCATGTTTCGCATGCAAATACCTGTGACACTGAAACATAAAAGTCTATGCAGTTTTTGTAATGTCAATAATAGCCAGTATTTTGAAACCTGGTGTACTTTGATTGACTGCATGTACCTTGTGAAGTGAAAACAAGTGTTATTCTTTGACAGACTAATTTCATTTTGAGTCAGATTTATAGTGTTTTTGTACAGTTAGTGTGTGCAGAGAAAGATGTGTTCTAATTTTGAAATGAGGAGTTAGTATATTGTTTCTACTCTGGTCGAAAGAATCCACGCTTCGTACTGATGTCCACAATTCTTTTATTCCTCTCACAATCATGGAGCACCGTGAAAACTAGAAACAAGTAAAATAATATCGATAGCACATATGATATTCATCTCAGCCACTTATTTCCTTTCACAAGGTGCACAAGTGTTAAACAAATAACAGCATAATGATTTTTTACCGTGTACGCCTTGTAAAACCAGCAGTAGAAAAGTTGTATATTCCGAAAAGTCCGCCGTGTTACCGTTCTGTCTTGTCTCTCCCGCGCACAACTTCCGGTTCCCGCAACTCACAGGAAGTGACTACTTCACAATAATATTTTAACAGAAACATTTCTTATAAGCAGGATATATCACTGGATTCATAGATTACCTTTCCTACTGCAAATGTACACAAGCATGAGAAGCAAATAAAGAAAACAAATAGAAAACAATAACGATCTCAGATTCACTTTGGTGTTGTCATGGCAACCCACACAAACATTTCAGCGTCAGCTACACTCCCACCAATTACCTTTGATTATTACAATTGAGAACGTAAATACACTTGCATTTCTCATTATATCAATGGTAATTCCCAAGCACCATGTTGTTGTTTTAAACATTCTTGCATTGACATAAACAATATTCTTTTCTCAACAAATGAATTCAACAATATGAACAGTAGATTTTACATCTCCATAACATGTGCATGAAGTACAGCATAATGACAACTTCTATTTTAGAAGGGAAATCTAATCAATGAATGACATTTTTCCCATTTAGCTGTTTTTCACCAGGACCACTAATTTCTGAATGGGTCTCTGAATGATTGAGGGTTGGACGAGGCGTTCGCCTCCCTTTCCTAACTTCCGATCACCAGTCTGGATTGTCACCTTCCGTACAAGTCCATCATCATCCTCATGTGCTTCCACAACCCTAGCAAGTTTCCATTCATTGCGAGGAACATCTTCCTCTTTGAGAATCACAATGTCACCCACCTCCACATTACGTCTTGGTGTATGCCATCGCTGTCTCAGAGCAATATTGGCCAGGTATTCCTTTCTCCATCTGTGCCAAAATTGCTCAGTCAAATACTGTACCCTTCTCCACCGTTTCTTAGCATACAGGTCCTCCTTGACGAATTTACCTGGAGGTGGAAGTGGGACTGAGGATTTCATGGTGATCAAGTGGTTCGGTGTGAGTGGCTCCAAGCTTTTGGGGTCATTGATGTTATCAACAGTGAGTGGGCGGTTATTCACGATGCACATAGCTTCATAAAGGAATGTCCTCAATGAAGCATCATCCAACCTTCCCACACTGCAGGCAAGGACTGTGCTCAGTACGCTTCTCACTGTCCGGATTTGACGCTCCCATGCGCCTCCAGCATGACTAGAGTGGGGCGTATTCATCTGGAAGTCGCACTGATTTTCTGCTAGGTATGCAGTCACTCTTTCCTTATCAAGTTCTTTCAGAGCCTTTGCCATCTCGTTTCTTGCCCCCATAAAGTTAGTTCCCTGATCGGACCTAATGTGCCTAACAGCTCCACGAAGGGCAATGAAGCAGCGCAAGGCATTGATGAATGCGTCAGTCGTCAAATCCTCCAACATCTCTATATGCACTGCCCTTGAGCAAAAACATGTGAAGAGGAGGCCGTACCGTTTTTGATCTTTGCGACCTTGTTTGGTGTGAAAAGGACCAAAGCAGTCCATACCACAATAAGTGAATGGTGGTGTGGGATCAACACGGTCACTAGGTAGATCTGCCATCCGTTGCTCCTCTGGTGGCGCGCGGGCTCTCCTGCACTGTACGCACTGCCTGATGTATTGGGCTACAGCCTTACTTCCACCAGTGATCCAGTAACCATTGGCTCTCAGGGCATTGAGGGTTTGTCCTCTGCCTTGGTGTTGTATCTTGGTATGATGGTGTGCAATGATGAGGTTTGTAACAGCACCATCTTTAGGAAGGATCACTGGGTGTCTTAACTCAAGAGGCACAGATGCCTTCCTCAGTCTTCCTCCTACTCTCATTATGCCATCTTGGAGAAATGGGTCAAGCTGAAAGAGTTGGTGGTTGCAAGGCAGCCTTCCTAGTTTCTGGCTGAGTGTGTTTAACTCCTCTTGAAAGGCATCTTGTTGTGCAAGCTTGACGAGAGTCTGTGCAGCTTGCTTTCTCTCTTCCACGCTTAAAGGCTCAGCGGTCCTGATCCTCTTTGCCAGCCGCTGGATACGAGCAATGACGTTGACAGCTGTAGTCCATCTTGAGAACCGCAGCAGATGCTTCTGGATGTCAAACTGCCTTGCTACATCAACCTTCAACACCTGAGTAGTCCTCACCTCTGGGTCTCCCACCAGCAAATCTGAAGTAGCCTGTTTTGTGGCTATCTCTCTTTCCCATAGAAAGCTGGGACCAGAGAACCAATTTGACTTGATGAGGTCAGCTACTTTGAGGCCTCTCGAGGCATGATCAGCAGGGTTTTCTCCTGTGTCAACATAGTACCATTTCCGTGCATCGGTGGTTTCTCGAATTCTCTGCACGCCGTTTGCCACGAACACATGGAACCTTCTTGCTTCATTATTGATGTAACCAAGCACGACCTTTGAGTCTGTCCAAAAATATTCGTCATCAACCTTGAGTTCTAGCTCCTCTCTTAACATGCTGCTCACAGATGCCGAGGTTACTGCTGCAGTTAACTCAAGTCTCGGTATGGTAACTATTTTGGTTGGTGCAACCCTCGCCTTGCCCATGACCAAGGAGCAGCATACCCTTTCTCTGCTTACCACTCTGATGTAAGAGCACTGGCCATACCCTTGACTGCTTGCATCAGAGAAATGATGAAGCTCGACTCTTTGAATCTCGCCAAGGCTGTCAGGTATGAAGCATCTTTGAATTTCAATTCTTTCCAGGTTCTCCAGATCCTTCATCCAAGTCTCCCACCTTAACTTCAAGCCTTTGGGTAGTGGCTCATCCCACCCTGTGCCTCTCTGACACATCTCCTGCAGCACTCTTTTCCCTTCAAGAATGACTGGGGCTAGAAACCCCAAAGGGTCATACAAGGAGGCCACAATTGAGAGAATCCCTCGGCGCGTTGCTGGTTTCTCCTCAAGTGACACCTTGAAGGAGAAGCTATCATTTTCAACATTCCACCTTATACCTAGCACTCTTTGAACTGGTAAATCCTCGTGATTAAGATCAACATTCTTTACCTCCGTAGCACGCTCTGCAACATCGACAGAGTCAAGGACCTCTCGGCTGTTGGAGAGAAATTTGTGAAGGTGCAGCTTTCCTTTGGCACACACGGCTTGGGCTTCTTTGACCAGTTCAATTGCCTTACCCACCGACTCTACACTTATGAGACCATCGTCGACATAGAAATGTTTCTGGATGAAGTTAGCTGCGGAGGGGTACTCTTTCTCACATTGGCTGGCAAGGTGCTTCATGCCATAATTGGCGCAGCCAGGGGATGATGATGCTCCAAACAGGTGAACCTTCATGCGGTACTCTCTGGGTTCAGAGTTTGTGTCTCCATTTTCCCACCAGAGAAACCGCAGGTAGTCTCTATCATCCTCGCTCACATGAAACCTGTGGAACATTTTCTCCACATCACACATGACTGCGATGGGATGTTTACGGAAGCGGCACAGCACGGCTGTTAGGCTATTTGTGAGGTCAGGTCCTGTTAGCAGATGGTCGTTTAAGGAGGTGCCTTCATACCTTGCAGAGCAGTCGAAAACCACTCTGATTTTTCCTGGTTTTCTGGGGTGGTAAACTCCTTGGTGTGGGATATACCAGACTTTCCCCAGCTCTGCTTGGTTTTCCACTTTCTCTGCATCTCCATCCTTGAAGACACCTTCCATAAATCTCACGTAGTCTATTTTGAATTTGGGATCTCTGTCCAGCTTCCTCTTTAGATGCTTCAGCCGTACTAACGCCAGCCCTTTGTTGTCTGGGAGATGCGGACGTGCTTTGAAAGGGAGAGGCATCTCCAGGTGACCATCCTTATTTTGTTGGATTCTGTCTTTCAAGATCTGCAGGAAGCAAATATCTTCTTGAGATATGCTTCTGTCACCAGGTTTTGTGTCTGCAAAATCAGACTCCAGGGCCTTGATGACAGCAAATGGTGTTATGGGTGGCACCTCTCTGACAGACACTCGATGACAAAAACCAGTCACATCTTTAGCCTGCACACGCTGTGGTGCGCTTCCCACAATGCTCCAACCAAGATCCGTCTCAATAGCATAAGGCTCATAGTCACCCCCAGTGACGACCCTTCTTGGAATTAACGCTCTGGAGCAGTCGTATCCAATCAACAATCCAACACCACAGTCCATCAACGGGGGTATCTCCTGGGCCATGCTTACAAGGTGTTTCCATTTGTTGGCTGTCTGGCAAGTGGGAATATGTGTGCGGTCAAGGGGAATGAAGTCCCTTGTGTAGGCTGGAGGCAAACTGATGGAAACATTAGAGGAAAATCCTCTAACTTTGAGCTTGCATACTCTTTGACTCTTCACGACTGAGTCTCTCCCCATCATGGTGGAAAGTTTAAGTTTCACTGGTTCCATTGTTGCTTGTAGCTTTTCGCACACCTCCTGATCAACAAATGTGTGACTGCTTTGAGTGTCCAATAGTGCATACACTAGGGTTTCAGTGTCCGGAGCACTAAGTGTTGAGATCCACACTGGGACTATCATTGATGTACTCCCACCTTCACCTCCACTCACACAACATGATAATGACAACGTACTTTCTTCAACTGCGCCTTGTGTTGATGCTGCTGTAGAACGATCTTCATGCAATGGCGTTGGGTGACTCTTTCTGCATATGCCACACATGGCCCTGTTCCTACAGTCTTTAGAATTGTGACCCTTTCTTAGACATGCAAAACACAACTTATTTTCAAGTATGCATTTTTTCTTATCCTCTACAGACATGTCCATAAGCCTCTTGCATTTATGTATGGAATGGTTCTCACTACAGCAAATACACTGGCCATTATTGGAATTTTGTGTTGGTGTGGTCCATTTCTTTGGTTTCCCTGCATCTCCCAACTTGATTTCACCAGGGTCAGATTTGGCGGTGGAGCTTGATGGAATCGGGGGTTTCACATTTGTGGCAAACGTGTTTGCTTTTGAACGCTTCATCTCTCTTGCTGGTGCCTCTGCAGAGTGCCTTAAGGCATGTAAGGATGACACTGGATTGCATGCGATGCGTGACTCCTTAGAGATAAAGGAAGCAAACTCATGAAAGCTTGGATAGTCGTTGCCCCGATCTAGCTGCTCTGTGACATAACGGTTCCATCTAGATGTCACCCAATCAGGAAGCTTGACTAGTATTTTCTGATTCTCCTCACAGTCGTTAAGAACCTGTAAGCCCTTTACGTGAGGCATGGCATTACTACATGTTTGGAGGAAATCACTGAAATCTCTTAACTTGAGATATTCCTTTCCACCAATCTTCGGCCACCCATTTAGCTTATCTCTGAAAGCCCGCTGCACTACAAAGGAATGGCCATATCTAGCATTTAACCTATCCCATGCTTGTTGATAGGCTTCTTCATCTTTTCTGTAGAAGCTGCCTTCAAGAGAGGATTTTGCCTCACCTGCTATGTACTTTTGCAGGTAGAATAGCCTGTCTGCAGGGTCAGAGCATCGTCTCTCTATGAGGGCTTTGAAGCTTATGCTCCATTCTGTAAACTTCAGAGGATCGCCCGAGAATACAGAAGGTTCTGGAGTTGGCAAGCGAGTAAGAGCTAATGACTCTTGTAGCGATTGGACCAATGATGTCTTGTTTTGCACAACCTGCCGTTCTTGATCTGGGATGTGGTGAGCGAAGGGGTGTGCATCACTCACTTTGCTGAATGGAGGACTGCGTGTCCCATCCCTTCCCTCTTCTTCAGTGTAGACATTTAGCTTTGCCTGAATTACATCAATGTCCCTCTGATTTTCAAGTTTTCTCAACTGCTGACGTTGAGCTTCGATGGCAGCTTCCATATCAATTTCGGCTTTCTTTGCAGCCAGCTGAGCAGCCACTTCCGCTCTCATAGCTGGAATGCTAGGTGACTCTGAGAGATGGTTAGAATTGTGACAGCTGGGTGCAGTAACTCTGGAGGCTGTGGATCCATATATGGACCTAGCATATTCATTATCAAGTAGCATGCGTAACCTTGATCTTTCCGCCACCGTGTCAAACTCACCTTCATCTTCAGTCAGACGTACTCTCATCAGCTGCAGCAAGTCGGCCGTCACGGCTGAGCATGCATCGATCTTTCTTCGAAATTCTTGACTTGGTGAGGTTTGGAGTCGAATTCTGTCATACTGTTCCTTTAATTCAGACTCAAGCTTCTCAGCCTCATCCATCATATCATACATGTCACTCTCAGAGCATACTTGCTTTAACTTTGTGCGAATGTCTCTTACGTTGCTTTTCCATTTCTCGTATGTTGCTTTGAACCTCTTCTCCTTTTGAGTTAACTCTTGATCTTTCAGTTCCTGCATTTTTGGCGTTAATCGCCTTTCACGAGAGGATTTTCTTGCTTTTGTCTCAGATTTCTCAGACACTACACTTTTTTCCTCTTCCAAATCCCCTGCATCTTGTACTTCTGACATAACATCAGGGTGACTATGACCATCTTTAGACATTTTCAGACTTTAAAGGGGGTATCTTATGAAGAGGACAAGATAACTAAGGTAATTACAAGAATGGATGTAATAGGCGGAGAATTATTAAAATTAACACAAAGGAACCTTAGCTTAGATTCTTACGTATGACAGCAAATAAATTTTCAGTTTCAGCCTTCATGAAGCTTGCAAGCAACAGGTAAGAAAACAACAATAATTTCCAGAACTTCAACAGATTGTCCTTTTTTTTTTCCTTTTTTTTTTTGTTTCTTTTTTTGTTTGTTTGTTTGCTTGTTTGTTTTTGTTTGTTTGTTTTTTTACACAATCCGAAATTTGAACACTATTAATTCCTTGTCCATTACAGCAAATTTGTAGCTCATGTTCTATCCATCAACTCATGAGGCATAATAACTGCGCAATATAGCCTGAGGACTCACGCTTTAGCCTGAAACCGCTTCTTGGAGTGTCCGCTGAATCTGCAGCTCCCGATTGGTTGTCACAAAATGCAAAGCAACGTGTCCACTGAAGCCTGTAGCTCGCTGCAGGATGAGAAGCAACCGAGACCTGTAGCTTGCTGCAGGATGAGAAGAGCTTTGCACACCGAAGCCTGTAGCTTGCTGCAGGAGGGGAAGCGCGTTTGCAAACCGAGACCTGTAGCTTGCTGCAGGATGAGAAGAGCTTTGCACACCGAAGCCTCCAGATGGATTGGGACACGTTTTCACTGTTTCTACTCTGGTCGAAAGAATCCACGCTTCGTACTGATGTCCACAATTCTTTTATTCCTCTCACAATCATGGAGCACCGTGAAAACTAGAAACAAGTAAAATAATATCGATAGCACATATGATATTCATCTCAGCCACTTATTTCCTTTCACAAGGTGCACAAGTGTTAAACAAATAACAGCATAATGATTTTTTACCGTGTACGCCTTGTAAAACCAGCAGTAGAAAAGTTGTATATTCCGAAAAGTCCGCCGTGTTACCGTTCTGTCTTGTCTCTCCCGCGCACAACTTCCGGTTCCCGCAACTCACAGGAAGTGACTACTTCACAATAATATTTTAACAGAAACATTTCTTATAAGCAGGATATATCACTGGATTCATAGATTACCTTTCCTACTGCAAATGTACACAAGCATGAGAAGCAAATAAAGAAAACAAATAGAAAACAATAACGATCTCAGATTCACTTTGGTGTTGTCATGGCAACCCACACAAACATTTCAGCGTCAGCTACATATATATTTAACAAAGTGTATTTTTGGGAAGGATATTATCCATTTGGCCAATTGTGTTTTGTAGGTGTGGGTCTGTGTTAAGAGTTTAGAAAAAGTATCTGAAGTATGGGTAGGCGCTTGTTAGCGACTGTAAAAAACTGTAATAGTGTCCAGAAAATGGTTGATCCCCTGAGTGCAACCAGCAGGTTAACACTGTGAGCGATATAAAAGAAATTTTAAAAAAGGGGGCATACGAGCTACAAAGAGGACACAAGAGTAATCTTTTTGAAGTGAATATAACCAGAGCAGTGCTCACACACTGAACCTGATCAAGTTACATACTCATATAGAGAGATAGCAAGACAGCTGGACGAGCAGCGGGATGACAGACAGCAGTGCAGCAAAATAAATTCTGCAGTAAAAGCGCCAGAAATAGGGAAAAAAAACGGTTTTCCTAAAAGATACGAAACAGAAATAGACAGTAGAAAGCAAGATGACAAAGAAGGGAAAGAGAGATGTGTTATTATAGGATGAAGACTTATCCTATAATAAGCGAGGTCGCTAGATGGAGAAAGAAGCAGGGCACTCCGGTTACTGGCAGCCAGTGGACAGAGAGACAGAGACAGTGATCACCAGGGGACAGCTGGAAACACAGAAGCAGGGCCAGGAGAGCAGGGCAGTGCCAGATGGGCACACGGCGAGTAACATGAGCAGCGGCCTGTGTGACCACTCGTGCTTGTGCTGAAAGAACGACCGAGTAGAAAAAAAGAAGCCACAGCAAAGACAGGGAAGAGCGGACAAGTGTGTGAGGACACGCAAGGTGCACGTATGTGTGTAATCTGCTGCTTGGCACTGGGTGAAAGGTCGGGAAAGACACCGAATGCCACTACTAGACAGCTAGAGGTCATTATAGTAGATGCCAACAGCAAGCTAATAATAGTAATGGTACACACATACACAGCAGTGAATAAATAGATCAGGACAAAACTGAATGACCCCAAGACAATTGCATGCACATTTTTTATAAGTTTGTAATATATGAAGTACAAATTCTACTGTGTTTTGTGTGTAAATGTGAGGAAGCAACATAGAGACCCACTCATACGAGTAGCCGACTCAAATCTCAGATACAGTAATACATTTTTCTATCTTTCATCACGCTCAAAAGTTATTATGTGGCAGGTGAGCTAGGTTTATAATGCAGACCAAAGATATCAGACAGTTAAAGCAAATCACAGACTCTGCTGATCCCGTGTGGATGAGGCTGTCTCATAATACTACTCCTTTGGGAATACAACTTAAGATGGCGAACACGGTAAACATGTTTCACAATAAACATTAGCGTGTTCGTTTTGAGTTAATCTCTACAAGCAGCTATCTGCTAAAGATTATTTAGAGTCTGCAGGGTACAAGAGTTTTGGGTCCTGAAAGATTTATGATTTCTGTTTGCAGTTCACTCACAGTGTGTAGAGGGCAAAAAGGGAGGAGGCCCCCCTGGGGCAGGACATGTGTCTGAGCCATTTTCATTATGCAATGAGTGACAGATGGAAGAGAAATCTTTGACCAGTGCACCATCAGTTTAAGAGGTCAAAAGAGAACCCCATCCTGGGTCTCTCTCTTCTTTGAGCTTGGGTCAAAGAACCACTGTGCTTCTTGGAGCTGCTAGCATGGCATTGACTGAAGTCTCCTTTACTATGCAATACTTTAAATGATATTAAATGTCGCTATATTGTGACTACGCAGTCTCCCCCCCCCCCAACCTGCCTTCGTGCACCTGCTTGCTGAGAAATGAAGATGCACACAGATGGCTTTATCATTAAGTTCATGGGACAGTGCACTGGCTGGCTTTGGGCTTAATATACTTAATGGTGTATATAATGTAAAGGAAATGAGGACTGAAATGAGCGTCAGATTGGAATGAGTCAGGGCCTGCTGTAGTGTGAAGGGGGCTCGGTGTGCCGAGGTTTTAATCTAGAGAGGAGTCTTTTGGGCCAAGCAGGCGGAGGCAACATAAAGCCCATTTTTCACACGGCAGGCAAACCTGACAGTGTTTGTATATTCGGTGCTGTGCCATTTGGAGGAAAGCTGTTTTGTAGCGTGCTGTAGGTGAGTGTTCAGTGTAGTAGGCCATCTGACAAGAAGAGCAGCAGGCCATACATCACAGACTCGGAAGTGAAACTGTGGCTTGTAGAGTTTGCGTCTATGTTGCAGTTTCTGTGAGACTGCACCGCAAAAGACATTTCTGGAGCGACTAAGGGGAAGCTTCTCTCGTTACTTGTTTTCCCATTCATCAGAGGTGATGAGGAGGGAGACGAGTGAGAGGTTCAGAACCCACCCCAGCATGGCTATCATTAAATAAGAGCTCAACAGCATAACTCATGAGAAATTCATGATCATCTACACATTCTTCATCTGCTAGGTAGCAGAATAAAAGCCCTTATCTGGGGCACACATACTGCATTGTCTGCTGTTGGGCTTGGCAACAGTAGCACGCAGATACTGATGCACACACTTTCCATCCAGCAAAGAGTGGATTGCATTGCAAAAGAAGCAAATAAAAAGGTGATTTTTTTTTTTTTTTTTAAAGCATATCTTCTTTCTACCCTATCTTCATAAAAATAACAAAAATAAAATGGGAAAAAGATCTTTTGACACTTGTTATGTCTACTTTGTGCAATAAATGCAGGCTTTTCTCCTCTGGTTATAGAGGAGCTGGTTAAACAGGCCAAGAGCAGAAGTATTGTAGGTCTGATTTCAAAGCCTTTCTGATATTGTAACAGTTTAAGGGAGAGACTGTGTTCCACTGATGTTCTGGCTGCCCTTTACAAACTGCTATTTATTGATCAAAAAGTACCCAGTGTACTCTGTTAATACAAGTACCTGAGGTAACAGTACGCTATACACTCCTCAGATAAGGGCACGCGAGACAGGTCACGATCCAATAAAGTCCCTGAACTCTCTGTTATCTACTTCTAATGAAAGTTCAAACACCAAAATGATGAAGTGAAGTGGAACTGAGGGAGCCAGTTCGGAAGGAACACAAACAGAAGAGAAACACAAGCATATCACTTTATAGAAGAAAAAGAAAGTTGAAAATGACTCAGTTTTAAGCAGGATTTGCAGCACAGGTCAGACAAGCTGTGCCACCCATGTATGCCTTTTCAAAGAGCAGAACTGGCAATTAAAGAGCACATCTTGTACTGAGAGGCTACAGCAAGCGGAGAGCAAGGCTTCTTCTGAGAGAACTGTCGGAATATTTGTTTCTGGAAGAAAGGGCTTTATTGTCTGCACTGCCCACACACAGTGTTGACTTGCATGCAGCACAGGTAGCACAAAAACTAATTGGAAAAAACTTTTTTCAATCTAACAAGCGGCGGCTAGTTAAGTTTCCCTTATTCTTATGATAAGTACGGCCTCTATTCTATCCAGCCTTTGTTGTGATACTCCTGCAAACACTGTGGCCAATTCTTGTGTAAAATAAAGGATCAGTATTCGAATAAGCATAGCATATCAAAATCTTCAGCACCACCCTTGTGTACTTGCTTTGTTTTGGGTTTTTTACACCGGCTGGTGCTATGGAATGGGTGTAATTTCCTATTCATAGTTTTCACTTTCTACCACGTCATTATTGGACCTTGAGGGCAAAGCAAGACTTTCCTGCGTTGCCAAAATGCCGTGCAGTTGTTTAATTAGTTGCACTAACAACAAACTCAGCTTTTCCTCACTGCTAGCAAAAATGTAGAGAATAGCATTGCATGCAAACGCAACACACAAAAAAATAAAAAAAAATAAAAATATTAATGCTTTGCTACCACTGTCCAAAATAGTAAAAAACATGGATGTAGCTTCCAGGATGTAAAATAAATAAATAAATAAATGATGAATCAACCCAATCCAGAAATGCGTTAAACCTGCATTTAAACCTGCATTCTGTTCGAAAGCTACATGGTGATAGCTGTGTTTGAACCTCTGTAAACACTTTCCTGTCGAGTTTTGGGTCAAGATAAGATAAGAAATTCTATATTTTGTAAACCTCGGTCAAAAAATCTTTCAAAATGAAGCATTATCTACGATTATTAAAAGCACATGCTCATTGGCTGACAAGAGGTTACCCAATATTTGTGCAGTTTCACAGTCAGACCTGCCCCCACTCATCGCATTCAATTTTTTGCAACCAAGATGGCCTCCATGGAAACGCTTGCCTCAAGGCTTCAAAACCAGACAAACCAATGGGTGATGTCCCAGTAGCCACCTCCATGTTTTCTACTGTCTATGCTACTGTCCCAGAACGTAGTCCACAGTGAGCAAATGATAGAGTTAAATTACAATGTCCATCTGACATAGAAACACTAGATTACACCCCATGTAATGAACAAGCTGTAAGCTCTCAGTTAAGTTACACATTGTGGGACTGATTGCTTTCCCCTCTAGAAGACATGATTTTCAAAGTGACACCTCTGTCTCAGTAAAGTATGGATATATAGAGTCAAACAATAATTGAAATTGTGTATATATACATATATATATATATATATATATATATGTATATATAAAATAATTAGGCAGTGCTACAAACACTCAAATAAAAGAATGGCGCGTAAGTGAAATATCAAGTAATTACACTGAAGGTTATCAAATAGTTTGCATAAAAACATATTAGAGGGTGCTTGGGTAGCCCTCCATCCAAATCCCTGTTTAACCCCAATACCACCACCGCGTTATTAAAAAATGAGATACACAGATCATGTTAATGTTGATAGTGCCGCATATATTAGCGAGTCCTTTGAACCCTCCAGTGGTCGGGATTATCACTGTGTATCAGTCATTCATCTGAAGACCAGCCAATCAGAGCCCTTCATTCTACATCAAAGAGGGCAAAAAAGAAGCGGTTATTAAAAAGCTTTTTCATCTTATTGCAAACTTACACTACACAATATTTTCTGACCTAATTTTACGGCAGATATCTCAGGCAATTTGGGCATCCTCTGAGAAAGTGCTTGGGAAAAAAAATTCTTCAAAATGTGTTTGGGACAGCCTAATTGCAGCGAAATCTGGTCTGAGTGCTGCGTGTCGTTTTTGTAATGATATGCCTGCTGGCTTCTTTTCACATTAATGGTTTGAACTTTGAAACCTGAACAATTTCAGCATTCTTTGTTTCTGTTGAGGTCAGGTGGTTTAAACGAGTCAGCCATACAGAAATGTGCCTTCCCTTAAAATTTTTCCCTTGACGCCTCACAATTTTGATGACCAAAAGAAAGAAAGACTGAGATGTATCAGCAATCACATACCTCCCTTCTCTTGATAATGACTAAGCTACAAATGCTCACAGATCGTGCTGCTTGGGGTCAAAGGTCAAATAGATGCTATTAAGAACGAGTAAACATGTGAAAATCGGGCCTCTGAGCTGGAGGCTGGCTCCTTAACTGCATAAGGAATGAGAAATGTCTCCCTCCACATTTCTCTCCTTCTCTTTCTCTCTCCCAACTGCATTGTCATTGTCAAAGCTTTTACGCTCCAGTTGGCCTGGACAAAGCGAGCACAGTCGCTCCAGGCTTTTTCTGCTATGATCGCCACGGCGTTAGCCGGGGTTGATAAAGGGCTCGATTAGGGCACTGAATGGGCACCCATTAAGAGGACATCCACACCAGTGAGAGAGCCCCTGGGCCAAACGGTCTTTCTTGAGAAACCTGATATGCACCTGACAGAGTGGAACCACCCACTCGCACTTACTGGAGTTGTATAGCTTTGCTACGACTGAAGAACGAAGAGCTGAGAGCGGAAAAGCTGAATGAGTTTACTCACTGGCAGAGGTTGACAGGAAAGAACATTTTCAAGGCCAAAGCAAGCTCAAATCTTTATACACTAAATCTGCTATTAAAAAAACGACCAATGACATTATAAACCTCGACACATTCATCTCAAAGCTTTTTTTCTAGTTTTTGTGGAACCTAAAGTCATGTTTAAAAGGTTTAAAAAAAAAGTGTTTCTGCATACAATTTGACTCCCAACATAAACTGCACAATAAATTCAGATGTAATATGCCATCGGGCAAATGTTTCATCCCCAAGCTATAATCAGTTCCCCAAAGAAGAATCTTATTAAATATGACTTTGGTTAGCCTTCTGCTCTGAATTATTTCTACTGAAAAATTAGATTCACTACTCAAGTCATAACTAAAGTTATAACTTTAAGTCAAATCTCCCGTATTATCAGTGCGAAACAGAGCCATCGTTGAGACGGGCTCTGGATAAGCCCCCTCCTTATACAGTGTGTATTAAAGATCCTGAGCTCCTTTGGAATAAACTGAGATGAACTCTGTCAAGATTTGTTTAGACATAGTTTGTAACCGCGTGACCTCAGAAAAAATACTACTGCTTCCAAACTGCTGAAGGCTATCAGAAGAAAACCGAATTATTTTTAAACCGTCGCTGTTTTCACACGTGTGAACGCAGCGAGGTCAAACCGCAGACAGAGGATTTTACAGGTAAGGTGATCCAGTTCGAAGCACCTGGATAATATTTGCTACAAAATATGACAATGTGACTACACTTTATGATTTATGATCAGGTGCCTCTACTGACAGGTGAAATGTTTTAGTTTAAAATTAGATACAGAGGAGCTGGAGTGTTACAAAACTATTAATGTTATCTAAGCATTTAGTTGTATCTCATATGTCTTGGACCTTATTCTAACAATGTTACCATAAAAGACTACTCTCCACTACAACACCACTAGAATTTGTTTGACTGATGGTAAATAAAACGTTTATCAGTGCTTTATGGGCACTGACATACTTTATGAGTATTGGAGAAATGTATGCTGCTATGGTGTAAAGCTCTCCAGTTTATAAACCATGCATATTCTGCCGATGTTACAAAGTTAGATGAGAAGGAGAAATCCTCTCCTGTGCCTGTCCATTAAGTGCAGCATGTTATCTTGCAAAGAACAAGGATTCAAACAGGGGGGAAGTTAGTCTCCTTTGTGCAACAATAAAAAAAACTCTGATAATCATCTTCCTTATGCACACTAACAGTTATGTTACATTTTAAGTCAGTAGGTTTGAAAACTGGAAAAAGGAAACCTAAATGATTTATATACCACTGATAAACCATTCACGAGGGACCTTAGCTGAAATACAAAAATCAATGCATGATGGATGTAGGAGACTGAAAAAGGTGCACAGACAGATATGCAGACATTGGTCAAAACTTTGTAACTTCTTGAAGTGTGGATTGAATAAATACATTTCCCTTTGTTACTTTTTGCAGGGTGAAAAAAGAGTTTATCAAAACGTGCATGGAGTTCGGGAGAGCATGGTGTCAAAACTGGAATGCATAGATTAGCAAGTCAGAAGCAAAAGCGGGTACTGTTCGTCCGGGCTTGTATGCAGCATGTGATTAGCATGCAGGACAATCGTGTGCAACACTAAACACACAGCTGTGCTGTCAAAAAAGTTTGCCTTCATGGAGAAGCTGGGTCTTTTCATAAATTATGCATACCGGAGCTCAGAAAGATGGAAGGAGGCCTGCAGTCAACTGCAGGACTGTATACAGTACAGTCTGAAAAAATGAGAAAAGGAAGGAAATATAATGAGGGAAAAAAGTGAAGGGGTCGTGTAGAGGATACATGCAAAAAAAGGTGTGAGTTAGGGGGAGAAAGAATGATTACAGTAAGCTGTAAAATCCTTACATGTGTATGTGCTGTCTGTGTGAAATTAGATTTGCTGTTGTTTTTAATGTGGGGATTCAACTTAAGACCTCTTAAAAGTTAAGTAAAGCCTGTGTGGAGCAGATGTGTCTACCTTTTCTTTGGGGGGGGGTTGCTATTGGAGTTTTCCAGACCTGATGCAGCACAAAGCTGCTGAGACCTGAGCTGACTCATGTAGGGCTGTGGCTCCAGCGTCGATGGTTTTGCTTGGGTGACAGTGCAAACAACAAGCTTTAGCTACAATGAATGCCCTCTGACAGGACGGATAAATTACAAGCTATTCTAAACAACTGAAGAAGCAGGTTTAGTAAAGATTAAAATGGAAATAATAGCGTTTAGGAAGTGGGAGGTTTGAGGCTTTGAGTACAGCGGTTGAGAAAACAATGGCCGCATAAAGACTGGAACGCAAACATTTAAAGGCAAATGATAAGCAGGTTGCAACTGGCTTATCCTTTATCAGAAATACAAAATGTAATTCAATTCTATGTGGAATAAAAGTTGTTCATCAGTCCAGATGAGCAGCGATTGGAAACTTTCAAAGACCACTGCCAAAAAAAATCTTTTTCCAAGTAAGAAATACAGTCAAAGACATCATTTCCACTAGATAAAGTGAACTTGGATTGATTTGTGACCTTACAAATGTGCCTCCCTCCTGCGCATTTTTGGCTAAAACCAATAATAACCATCTAAATACTAAGAATTGAGAGTCAAATCAAGCTTACAAATTACTCCTTGGCCAAGTGTTATCGGCCCACAATAATTCCTGGAAGTGAGATCACAATATATGCTACAGAAAAAAACAGAAAACTGTGTGCTGCATGACAAAATTGAAAGAAATTCACTTTTTTTTTAACCTGAAAGACACCAAGGTTAAAGAAAAAATCCAAAAGGTGTCATTATCTTCATACTTAAAACCAGTATTGAGGCTAGACCAGCCTCCTTCATACTTCTTTTAGTTCCACTTTGGTCTCCACCAACTGCAATTACGCAATTCTGTCTGTTAAGCTGCCAGGTTATGTTAACTAGATAATTAATCAGAGCTTTTGGGGCTTTTTATAATGATGAGATGACACAACACTCCTTTCAGACACAATGAGCTTGAATTGAAACCTGAAACTTGTAATCAAACCAAGAAAATAACATTAATAAAGACATTAAAACTTGGTGGAGCTTAGAGGAACTACATAGTTTCATTAGTTCGGTCTCAGTCACACAGGGCTAGAGACTGGTTGGTGACCCTATGGCAACCTCTGATAGCTAAAGAAAAACCAGCATTTTGCTAACTTTGCTAACAGATGCTAACTTGTCTGGAAGCACATTTTTAAAACCAGCACCGATATTTGGTGATATTTGCCGATAGTTTTCCTTTCTTTTAGACAGATGAAAGATAAACAAATATGTTGGTGTTTATGATCCCTTACTAAGACACTATGACAATGGTATTAAAGAATTATGTGTTTTATTTGTGTTTTATTGCTCGTATATGCATCTCATTTTAGATTTCCAAACATATGTTGACAAGTTGCAGAGTGCTCGCCGGTGGACAAAGTATGCAACGTCTACACTCATAACATGGTTGAAGGGTGTTTCGCCTGTCTTAATCTATCGGCCATATTAATTATTCACTTATTGCCCAGTATTGACATATTGGGATAGATTGTTCTGACTTTATTCTTCAGGTCTTTTCCACATTTCACAGCCATCTGATCCACTGTGAAAGTACTGATTATAATGGATTTAAAGCAAACTTAAAACCAGTAAGTTTGTGGGTGAGCCAGCAGGTTAATCTTAAGCCCTGGATACAACCTTTGAGGCACTGTCTAATTTAATATATATATGACAAGACTTGTTGAAAGCACTGAGGGGAGAGGACCGATGTGTGGGATTAGAAAGACATGAGCCTGAGAGGAGGAAAAGAACGGAGGATGGAGTGTAGAAGTGCCAGAGAATCAAGGCTGCGTCTCATTTCCAAGTATTTTAAACAGAGACAGCAGATATGGGCCACACAAACCACACACGCACACACAAACCACAGCATCTCCAGAGGTACAATTTCACAGGCCCTAATTGCAGTGGGCTGCAGCATTTCTTATTCAGTTTGCCAAAATCTTAAACTGCACTTTCTCATATTGCATTTACAGATCCAGGCACACACACACATAATTATGCATGTTCCCACCCACATATTAATTTAGATTGCGCTTGTGCGGAAGTAGTAACTACGCTGCTATATTTTTTTCAATGTTTACCAGCAGGTAACAACAGCACCACCTTCCTTTCCAGCCTTGATTCACTTTTCATCAACTGCACCGAAACCCTTCGTAGTTTAGGAATTCTTACCCATTTGCAAGCACATGACAGCTGAACAGATTGCACCTATCCGTTTCGAATCACACAGGCTTGGGAGCATTGCTGCAGCTTTTCCTTCTAACTTTAGGGTAGCAAATTCCTTCAGTTCTGTTTTGCCCGATTAGTATGCTACATTCATTCTGAACTCTCACCCAGGTTTTAAAGTCTGAGTGCTAGCTCTTTCGCCTTCAACAACCTCAGCCTCCTTCAAGGGAGGTCATCAATAATCACCATCGGTTTCCAACTCAAGAACTTATATAAACCAACCGCAGTTAAAACTAACAGTGATGCACAGCATTTGAGCGACTGAAATCTCATCCTCCTCCTGTGTTATCCATCTTTGGTTAAGCCACCACTTCACAAACACACTTCTTAGCTGGAAGTTTAGAACTCAGTGTTTTTGGCGGCACCTTTTGTACGTTTCTCTCCCTTTCTTTCTCCCCTCTCTCTCGATTTTTCGCACTCTTGCTCATTTACATTCACTGTACAATGCACGTTTCCCAACCCTTTCTTAGAGAATTCTATAAAGCGAGGGAAACTAGGCCATTAGGCTGCAGCGCTGCTTCTCCCTTGCTTCAACTATCGCCGCTATTCCAATTCCCTCTTCCTCTTCCCCGTCTTTCTCTCCCACTTTGCCACCCTCCCTCCTGCCCTGTTTGATACTCGCTTTTTCCTCAACTTGCCTGCGGTATCACCCAGTCTCTCTCCCCCCTTCCAACTTTTTTTTTTATAATCTTTATCACATGGCATTTTTCTTTTCTTCCTTTCTATCTTGCTACTCTTATGCCTTGGGTACCACTGTGTCCTATCTCCAACTTGTCTCTTTTCTATTTTATTCTGTATTCCCTCCCTATCATCCATAATCCATGTATGCTCTCTCTCTCTCACACACACACTCAAAGTTCCACACCAGTAAAATCGGACCAAAAAATATTTCCAGGCACCTTCTGTTCCTATTCAGATTGCCTTTTCCCTATGGCACATTTTAATGGGATTCTTTGGGTCCAATTTACCAATTGTTCTGCACTTTTAACGAGTGACTTTGTGTTAATAGAATTGGCAGCGACAAAGGTATTTAACAAACCCTTAATGAAAAAAAAGTACTTTGAGGACTTCCACGGAGATACCAATTTTCCCTTAAGCCAGAAGTGCAACACTTATACAAAACTCAACAAAAACGCAATATAACCTAACATTTTAGAGCAAACCGTCTTTAAATCTAAGCTGGACACATAGCTTTTATTAATAATGCTTTTGAACTGGCTGCTGTCTGGTACGGTGGCTGAAGGAAAGGTTGTTGCTTTGTTATATTATGTATAAAGTACAAAAGTATTTAGCATGAATGTATCGAAAGCCTTGTGTGTTTCATTTATTTTTTATTGTAAAGCAGTTTAATTTTAAATGTGCTATATAAATAAAATTTACTGACTTACTTACATTTTAGGAGCATAAAGACAGAGTAAAACAGGTAAAACTTCTATTGGTGTTACACACAGTGGATATGGCGAGGTATACTGAGGATAAACTTCAGACATTTGTATGAAAAGGTATAATTTCAACTTCTGATGCTGAAAAAACATCCTTGACGATAGTGTTGATTTTTTTCTTCTTTCATTTTTGTTCTAAAGTGTAAACAGAAATGAAATTATTAACCTTTTAAACCTCAGCAAACAAAACTAAATCTATCCTCTAGAGATGGCAACAAGATATTTTTTATATTTTTTTGCTAAATCTATGGGCCGAGCCGAGGGTCAAAATAATTTTGAGTTGGTGATATTATGTTCAAGACAAATTTCACAGACTGTCTGTAGGCTTAATCCTCTTGGTGTAAACTACTGTGAGTCAGTGAGGAACACAATTACCTTAACACAAATTAAGCTACTTGTGTTAAGGGGTTAATTAAAAAAAGATGTAATGTATGCATGAACGTGTTTACGTGTAAAAATATTGCTTTCCAATTTGGAAACTGAGCCTATGAGCTGTGCAAGTGTATCACAGTTTAGGACCTTCAAAGTGTAGGACCTTTGATATTCGCAGCTTTTATATTATTACCTCAGTTGCGATGTTATTACCATTTACGCATGCTGTGCACCAAATTGCTAACATTCAGACTCTTCAGTAAAAAATATGTATTCTATAGACTCATAGACTAAAAAGTTTATTTTTTCCTTTATATCCACCAGCTATGACTTTATACTGAAAGCTGTTTAGCAATTAAAGGCAAGAGATACATTAGTGAATGTAATCTCATCACCCATATAGCATTTCTTCCTTATAAAACTTCATATATTTTTACTGTTAAAACAAAACGAGGAGCCAGTGTTTACCCAGAAGGAAACCTTTTTGCATTCCTATCATGTTCTAATAAAAAAAAGGGGGGAGGGGGATTTTTATTGGGGCAGAAAAATTATGTCATGACGCTCAACTGTTCGCTCCATCTGAGTCCCCCCCCCCCCCCCTTTTCCTAGTTCCTCCTCCTTCCCCTCCTCCTCCCTTTTCTCCCCCATGGGTTGCTTATGTCACTGATTGTCCAGGTCTCTCAAGGCTAATCTGCTGGTGTACCAGATGCAGGCGATCATTAACCTGGTGCTACCTTCTAAGAGCCTCATTAACCAAGACGCGGTCTCAAACGCGAACACAAGCTCATGCACGCCGTGTATAGCAGTGACAGTCACAAACAAAGAAGCATGCTTTCTCAGTGACACGGCCTATTAGGAGCAGAGCAGTCGTTTTTCACTTGCATTTTTGATCAAAAATAAAGAAGCAAACTATGTAACTGCAGACAGATGGAGTAACGAGGATGTGTTGCTACGCGATCTAAATCTTGCTCCTGCAGTTTTTCTCTCCTTCTCCTGTTTCTTTGACACGTCTTAATTCAACGGCCACCACGGTTCTCATGTTCTCCCTGCAGAAATCCCCCTTTTTCTTTCCCCCAGAGGGAAATTCAAAGGATGCAACAAGAGAGATGATCCAGCACCTTCCCCTTGCTCCCATCCCCTCTCATCTCTAATTCACCACAGAGAGAGAATTCATACAAAAGGAGAAAAGGTTTCTTTTTAAATCAGCTTTTTTAAAACTTTTTTTGTACAAATGACGGCTGTCTCCATTTGCCTCCCCCGTTCGCACCCTTGCACCCTCAGAGCCGTTGCTCTACCACAGATTTACATTGGAACTGCCTCTCATCCCCCACTATCCTCTCTACCTCCTCATAACCCTCCCACCTCCCCACCCGGTGTTTAAGTAGTGGGCTGAGTGGAATAAATGAATTCATTCATAAGTCTTACAGAGCTCCATCCCCATGCCTCCAATGTAAACAAGCCTACGGTATAGTCTAAAGCATGTTCCTGGATCAGATCAACCAACAGACTATGGAATTTGAAGCAAATTATATTATATTGTATAGTGTGCCACCACAACTTTCCATATTCATTATATTAGTATACTGACATGTTAATAGGCCCTCCAAAATTTGCTTTGCAGTTTTATTCTGTTATCCCCAATACAGCCATGCTTTGACAGTCTGGTGTGACTCGAACTTCTACCTCTAATTCTTTTCCTGCTCTTTGCAGGAATCCATCATCTCCTTTCTCCAAATGTTCTGCACCATCAGAATACCATGGTATGTCTCTATGAACGGACAGGCACTGACTTTATAATGAGAAGCTCTGTCAGCACTTCAGCTGCAGAGACTTGTATTGCAAAGTGTAAGTTCAGCAAGTGGGAAGCGAAAAAGAGACGCCCGTGTTGTTCATCTCTATGTAAATGCTACTGCAAAGAATAATAAAAGATAATAGAAATTGCACAAAAAAATAGACTATAGTCATAGAATTACATTACTGAACATATATTTGATTGCTCCATACAAAATGATTACATTTACTCCTGCTTAATGAAAAAAGCTATTAAAAGTTGATTAAAAAAAGCAAATTAAGAAGCATGGAAACAGCCACTGCACTCATAAAAATGAGTCATTGGATGAACTCAATTTGACTGATGGCAGGTTTTCCACGTAATACATTTATTTTGGTTCAACCAAATCTACATACATCATGACAATTTAATTAAATTGAGTCAGTAGAACACAATTTAAAAGGAAAAAAATTACATTAATAAGATGTGAAAGGTTTTGGTTGGTTCAACTCAATACAATGTCATTCATTTGAGCTAGATTTTCTTTCGAATTGAAATGATTATTTTAAGTTCAACTAAATCATAATTTTAATTACCAGAAAACTAATTTAATTATTAAAATAATGACAAA
The DNA here is from genome assembly GCF_057382275.1 of Copadichromis virginalis. Lineage (NCBI taxonomy): Eukaryota > Metazoa > Chordata > Actinopteri > Cichliformes > Cichlidae > Copadichromis > Copadichromis virginalis. The sequence continues at coordinate 10,991,432 of NC_140638.1, forward strand.
ATAAATTTGTTTTTTCAACTCAGTTTTATTCACTTGAATTAAAAGCAGAAACAGAATATTTTGTGAATAAACATACATTTCACATGGTCAAATTAACCTTAACAAAATCAAAGTGCTCACAAAAAAGTGCCTTACATTTGAAATGAATATCAAATCTGAAAAGCACACACCTTTGTATTACTAGGCAAGACTGAAAACAAACTGGAATTTGTAAAATCCGATTTCACGTAAGAATCATTGTATATATATTTATAGTGACACTTGCAGGTAGGTTTTCAGCAAATTCACAATGATAACCTACTAAACATTGCAATTCACACCATATTATGCCAGTCACTGAACATTTTAAACAACCCAAAAATACTTAAATACAAATATATAATGTATATATATATAAAAGATTTTCATTAAGAACATTTTGTGTTGCCAAAGGGGAGGTATTTTAATAAAAAAAACCTTTATTTCTCTAATTCAAACTTTTACAAGCTTATAAGAACGGGAACACCAACTTTAAAACACTGGAAGACACCAAACTTGTCAACATTTGTTTTGTCCCTTCGAAAATCCCAAACGCAATTAAAAGGAAGATGCTGGTTACAACCATTGAATTTTTTTTGAGCTAAATTCTCACAGTCCTTTTATCCATCTATAGTAGTATAGATTAAAGGTTACATCACTCACAACAGAACAGCAGACAAAAATAGACAACTTCTATTTTTCAAAAAAAGGGGAAAAAAAAGGTCACAGTTTGAACAAAAGAGATAAAAAGGCCAAAATCAAATTTTGTGCTGGGGTCTTGTTTGCCTAAGCAAACATCTTCAATTTCATTTGTTGCATTTGTACTGAGCCTTTGTCCATCCAGATTCATTAAATTCTTCTGACATAACTCGAAAGTGTACTTGAGGTCATTTGGATAGCTCAGATCAAGTGCATAAATCAGTCCAAAGAGAACGATGAATGACATGATGACACTACCGAGGTTGTTCATAACTGTAGTACCTTCAATGACAACTGCAACATCCTCTGGCTCCTGAATGCCTTCTCTTCTGATGGTGTAAATACCCATGACAGTTGCTGCAGTGGATCCCAACTGTTCATCCTCAGTGGAGGAGGTCTGAAAAACAGGATGTTTCAGGTTTAAGGGCTCTGTCACTTGGAAGGGGAAATATTATGCAAAACTCAGCTTTGTATCCTTTTGTGCTGAAACATGGGTCTCTACTGCCTCTATAAACACTCCAAACATGAATAAAACCCATCAATCTGTTCTCTATCAATAGTTTGGGCTAAGGTATTATGTACCTCCCTTTGGGAGGGGCTTGAAATAGAGGAGCAGCTCCTCAAGTGTCTATAGGTGTAGGTGTGTGTGTGTGTGTGTGTGTGTGGGGGGGGGGGGGGGGGGGGGTGTCAATTTCCCTTATTTCATGACAATTGGGGACCTTTTGAAACAGCTTGTTTTAGGCACATTATTCCGGAAACCAGAGGATCGCTGTAACGCCAGTGACACTAGTCAGTGTCTCGATGCAATCTGCTGGGTTCCTTATATAGAAGACTTTTTACTAATTGGCATAATTAACTGAATTTCATTGGAGTGTTTACTTTATGAAGTGCCTTGAGATGACTGTTGTTGTGATATACCGCTATATAAATAAACTGAATTTAAACACTGACAGAAAGTGGATGAATGTTTTCTTCACATTTACCGTGTTTATAGAGGCAGTAGATACCTACATGGCAGCCCCAAAAAAATGAACAATTGAATTTTTACTGAATCTGTCCCCTTAAAAGGTGCTCTCCAGTACAAGTTTCAACAATGACTATTAAGAGTAATACATATTTCACAATTATATTGTCTTATTTGAATATATGAGCATTTTGCGTGCGATGAACCTAACTCAAATTGAATCTAGAAAAGAAAGTGTGATAAGCGTACCAGATACTCCTTGAACAGTAGGTCTGGATCTTCATTAAAGTAGACCACCAGGCTTTTAAGAGTATGCTCCCTCTTTATGTCGATGTCATCACACTAATGCAAGGGTGGGAAAAAAAGGGTGAAAAAAATGGAATTGATTGATTGCATTTAATTGATGGGTTTATCATTAGTACTGACCAAACTACTGATCGCCATGATATCCTTGATCTTTTGGCCCTTTGCTCCCCTCAAAAATTTGCATCAGCTTGTCTGTTAAGTTGTCCAGCTGAGCCAAGAACTTCGCCTGCAGGGGTTTTGTAGTGATCTGCAGGAAGTCTGCATTCACCTGGAAATAAAACATACATAAATATAGTAAACTAGAAGTTTAAATACAGACTGCTGAATCAACACACTGAAAGTTGCTAAACATTTGAACCATCAGTGAAGTTTGTCAAGACCTAAACTGTTTTTAGCTGAGTTTAGGAATATATCGCCACCTGTTGCTTTGGCATGTTCCTAGCAGCGTTTTCCTTCATTTTTGCGTTTACCTGTGGACGGGATTATTTTTTAAAACGAAAACGGAAAATCTCCGTTTTCAAAAATACCTGTGTAAGTGTGGACGTAGCCGAAATCTTTTATAATAATAAATAGGTTTGAACGTCATGGGAGTGCGCATTGTGCTGCCTGCAGTTACTCTTCCGGCCACATGGTTCGCTTTTGGTAGCACCCTCAGTAAACTATGTAGTGCTTTTAAAGACACCTCAAAACGATACTTTCTACTAGAAAATGGCATTATATAATAATAAACACAGAATACATAATTTTTAGATTATAAAAAGAAAACAGTAAGAAAGAAGTTAGCTATAGGACATCATCTTTCATTGAGCACAATGGCTAGCTGCTAATAAGCTAGCACACGTTCCGACTTAAAAGTTGGCAGCTACACAATTTCTCCTCTAAAACAAGGCACTTTTGAAAAGACCTGGCTATATTGTCAAAAAAAATAGTATTCAAGCAGAGAAGAGAATGGTAGCACCACCAAAAGTTCAAAAAACAACTGTTACAAGCTTCTATGATAAATAGCATTGCCATAGATTTAGCTGATAAAGAAATACACAATTGGATATATGAAAAAATAATATGTTACCTTACCTGAAGGTGTAGTTTTATCCAAAAAGTACAGAAAGGCCAAGAGCAGCTGCATTCATTTAGGTGATCCTGAAAGAGCGCAAAATTTTCAAAGAAGGCGGACCGTTGTGTAACTCAGTAACTTTGTGTTCTTGTAACAAAGACTGCTTTGAGAGAAAATAATTTAGGTTCACCACACGAATAATAATTGCAGTAATGCTGGAGTGCTACATTTGCGTTGAATGAGATTAAAAAAAATGTTTAAGCTTAAAGAGGGGCTTGAATTTATTTCTTTGAGTTTACAAATACTTAATTGCAAAAATGTACTCCTCCTACCCCCAGTGCCCCAACAAACTCATTCATTTTGTGTTCAGAATCAGCCTCTGCTGGTTTAGAATAATTTTAGGTTTACACAAAGAAAATCAAATTAATTTGGTATTTTTTAATTACATTTATGAACAACTAACAAAATTTGTATGTGTTCTTTGAAAGGAGGACCTGAATCTGTTTTTTGAGTGTGGGGTCTAAAGCTACTCCACATTTAATACGTCCATAACAATTACCAGGGTGTAACGTTTTCTTTACAGTAAACAGAAAAAAGAAGTGTTGATGCTGGATTTCAGGCTTTTTGTGCTCGGGAGCACTAATTATTCTTCCTGTAAACCAAAACCTGAATGTCTGGTTGATGTTGACCTGTGTGTCTGCTGTAAGGCAACCATTGGCAGATAAACCTGTTTTGAGTCATTTGATTTTTTTTGGGGTTTTTTTATAACTGAATCAAAAGCTGAACACCCAGCAAAAATGAAAAAAAAAAGGTTTGCATGTGACTGAGGTGTGAACAGCTTATGCTGATGTTTCACAGTGCACAACTGTATGAAACGCACGATGAAAGGTAGTGATCAGCTCCGAGGCACATGGTTCTAATTGACTGGAAAAATGAGCAAGGGGGGAGGCACAGGGAGGAAAAGACATGTTTACCAAGCTGCTGCTGCGAAATGTACAAAGCCGATGGGTGTGTCTCCAAAAGCTTTTCATTATTAAATCGACAATGGGCGAAAAACCACTGGGTGAAGAGCTTCAAACAGCACACAGGACCTCAGTGGAAATATATAATTTGTTAGTTGTGACATTGTTCAACCTGTTTTCACATGTCACATCCCGACATTAATATTGTTTTAGCAATAAAGCCCTTTAGGTGTTGCTGTAAGCTCATTTCTCAATGCGTTTTATCCTCCCCACCTCTTTGTCTTGACTTAAGTAACAGTGACAAGCATTCTCGGTGCAACACGAGCAAGAACATCTTGCCGTGAAAAACATGGACGGTCTGAACAAAAGAAAAATAGCACCCTTAAACCCAACAGCAGTTTATTATTAACAGATTTCGGAAAGCCATTCTTTGCGCTGACCTTTGCTTTGGTTCGTTTCACACAGCAGTTCCAGTTGTAATTCATTAGCTGCAGCTATGCTTTTTCCTGGACTTGTATTATTAAACACAAAACACAAAGTGGAAATAACTGCATGTGCACTTTGGCTGAATTCCCTAATTTGCCCATCTATCACACTGTAATATATTTGAAACCCTAAATAGTAAGGGTGCTCAAGGTCAGTTACCACAAGTTAGCCACATTACAATCACCCTTTAATAGGACTAATATAATTTAAGAATAAAAAGGATCGCTGGAAGTTGTGACCTGAATCTAAATTTCCAGAGACGTGAGTTAGTGTCTAAAATCTTTGATCTAGGATGCAACTGCCAAATATCATAAGCTCAGGCAGTCAAAAAGTGTGCAGCAATAAAAGAGAGACAAAAATAACCAGTGGGACACGAAAGCTACCCCTGGCACAGCTTGTAGAAAATCAGCTACATCTAAAAGACCAATAAAACAGCATGTAAAGTTCAAACGGGAAGGCAAGCAGAACAACCCCATTGTGTATTTCTTAATAAAAAATATAAACCTTTCCACCATTTCTTATGAATCCTTATATAATGCCACATTGACTCATACATTCACTGTGGCCCATCTTACCTTTCGTATTCCAGGTTGTCATGGTCGCAGCGGGCGTCTTTGTGCTTCTCCCAGTCCTTCCCGTGGCGGCATGTTGTCAACGACACAATGTCCTTGCCATTGTGAATGTGATGAAGCGCATTTCTTGTGTCTGAGCCGATGCCCGTTAGATAGCGCTTCCCTTTGAACATCAGCAGGTACTTCCTTCGTGGTGGAACTGTGTTCCTCACCAGCCAGCCCCGCTCTCCACCCTTCTGCGGGTGATCCTTTGAGAAGAGAGGGATGGAGACATCAAAGCCCGGCCTGAAATGTTCTGTGTTGAGGCTGGCTTTGGCTAAGATGGCCTGGCCAATGTTGAAGCCCAGGTCCTCTGTGTAGTTAGGCCACGTGCCTGAGTACAGGTTGAAAATCAGATGGTTCCGCCCGTCATTCCACAATGGGTAACCACGGATACGTTCATCCACATTGGGCACAAACTGTCCTGATAGCTGGTCCCTGTCTAAGGTGTCTATACCAAGCACGAACAGACATGCCTCACGGGGGTCTGAGGTGTAGTACCGTGACTCGGCTATAGATGTTAGGATCTTCCTGTAGCTTTCCGACACGCGGTCGTTTTTCTCCGATGGATATATGTACACTCTGAACCCTTCCCTTCCTCTACGGCGACACCGAGAGAAGTCAAAACAGGTCTCCATGCGACAGCGGCTGTCTTTATAAATGGCAGACCATGCCTGGCGCCGCTGGCGGGGTGACTCTGCCATCCCAGGGTCTGTCTGAAGTTCATCCAAGTGGGCATAGCGGGGCAAAAAGGCTCTGTCGGTCCAGTTGGGCCAGGGGCGCATCACATCACCCCGGTGGCGTGTCAGCAGGCGGAGTAGACGCAGCTGGACTCCTCCACCCCAGTAAAAGAGGACCAGCCAGCAGCACGCACACAAGCCCAGCAGAACATACTTCTTACGCGCCTGCATGAGGGCCTGTGACAGTCTCCTTTTTCCCTGCTCTGTCTCGCTTTCGTCCTCTGTTTTTACTTTTGTTGTCCCCTCAGCTCTGTAGCCTCACAGGGGTTTGGGACTAACTTGCAACTTCTAACAAGGAGCTTCTAATGGAGGACAATGTGTTAACAAGGACATCGCTGCCTCTGAATGTGGCCCAGTCCACTTTGCCATTTAGAAAGAACACAGTCTAAGTTACTGACTCCCCTCTTTCAGTCGCTTTCTGGCTTTCCCATTTGCTTTCAACTGTACGCTCAGATGTGTGTATTAGCCCGCCTCTGCTGTAGCACGCGCTGCTGCTTTGTACATTTCTTCCGCTGTCCAGCCCGGCCGAGAGTGATGAAGGGTGATTTCTCCGCTCTCGCAGGCCAAGCTTGCTGCCTCATAGTGCCTGGCACAACTGCTGTCTGCAGGGGCCCTCCTGGGGAGAAGTAAACAAACAAGAATACACATCAGTACACAGAGCAGCATCACAGCTCTGCAACCAGCACTGAGAAACACACTGGGTTATAGTTGTTTAACTGCTGTCTCAGCAGATGCCGTAACTAACACTTTTCATAGCCCAGTGGGTATAGCTTTTCATTTCGGTTAGTCATATGTAATCTGCAACCCCCCGATCACATTTAATACACACAAACACACATATAATCAAATAGCACTCAAGTACCACAGCTGGGTAATGTTTCACGGCCAGCGGAGGGTTTTAAGCTGTCAAAATCCTTCTTCGGCTGGAGCTCATAAGGAGAAAATTGGGAAAAGTTAACTCAGCGCACTTTCAAAAAGGCATCCAACCGAGATCAGCCACACATCAAAATCATCTTTTCGTCAAGTCTACCTTCATCCCTCTCCGGCTCCCACACTCCTATAAAAAGGGATGGCTATTTACAGGCTCATTTGATAGCATGAGAAACTGGGAGCAGCTGACTGGGCTTGATGCTATCGAGCTCTTCAAGCTCCAGTTGAACTGAAGCAGATACAGTTGAGGTGCAGTGAAGGAGAAAATAAGACGGCGTTTAGCATCTAAAACTGAGATGTGGAAACACAGCAGGAAAACATAACCGCTTTATGGCTCTGAGACGTCCATTCACCGCGGACGGACTGAGCGAAGGCTTTTTGTAAATTTGCAACGGTATTTTTTTTTTTTTGCCAAACATCCCCTCATAACTCCTCCAAACTTGTACAGTACCTACAGTGTGTGTCTGTGTGGAGAACACACCTCACAGTGAAGGTCAGTGTTCTTTCTGCCAGCTGCCACACAAAGGCAGCTTTCAGGCCTCACCTGGCCACCCTCTCTCTACCTCTCATTCACATTCCTCCTTTCTGCCTCTTCTCCAGCTAAGGAGAAGCTAGCCTGCCTTCTCCTCTGGCAGCAAAAACAAGCAGCACAATGACGGTGTGGGTAAACAATGCAGGTTTTCATTCCTCAAACTGAAATACAGCAGGAATGGAGTTTTGCATGTGAATTGCTGCGCATAGTTAAAATTCTAATTAGTATGTATGTTACTGGGTGAAAAGTGTGAAAGAAATCAAACATTTTGGCAGTAATTGTTCCTTTGGTTCCAGCATTTACTAAATATCTCAAGGCTTCAATAAATTCAAGGCTTCTGCAGTTTATTCAACGATAAACTGAAATTTGCGCTCTGCTGTGAGAGAAATATGTGACTGCGCGACAGATCACACAGACCTCTGTGTTAAGAAGAGCTTTGAATGTCACAACTAAAGTTATTTGGTATATTGTTTTTGCTGAATGAGTAGTTCAGATGACAGAAAATTAATCAACTGATAGCTCGAGTCTTTCATCAAGCAAAAATGTTCAGCATTTGCTGTTTTCACTTTGCGAAAGCGAGCACTCGATGTTACTGCTTGTGTATTTTTTGCTAATGTAATAGCTTTTGGGCAAACAAAAGCATCAATTTGAAATGTCACTGCAATTTTCATCATCGACATCTTTTGTTCCCAATTATTACGAAACAATCGAGGTTAAAGCCCTCATTGCAGTCAAATAAACATGCACTAGATTCCGGTGTCACTTTCTATTAAAAAATCTATTAAAAAATGTTCAGATTTAGAGAGGAAAAGTCTTAATTTAAGCTTCATTTCTTTATAATTTGCAAGGAAACAGTCAGTATTTAGTATTACCACCTTTATTCTCCTATAATTTCTTTAAGTAGTCTTTAGGAATAGTACTACGGGCTTCTTGAAGGACATTCAAAGCATGCAAGCAGCAGCAATATTCATGTCTGGGCTCTGGACAGCAGCATTATTATTACTAACTGGGCAGTGTATTTGGGATCACTGTACTGCTGAAAAACATGTTGCTTTCCAGATGGTAGTGAATGGTGGGTTAAAATTTAATGGTACTTTTCTGTGTTCATAATAACATCAATTTTGACAAGATGCCCAACCCATGACATCGCCTCCACCGTGTTTTACAGACGGCTGTACCTCCATCCTGAAACCCTTTCAGACGAGGCGTCGGTGAAATGAATCAACCAGATGTCACGTGTCAGGTATTTGGTGGATTTTTTCTTATTTCTTAAGGACAATGCTCTCAGTTTTTCATCTGCTGTAAATACTTTGTTGTTGTTTCTGGTTTTTAGTGGTGCGGCTCCTTCTATTGTCCTCCACTTGTCCAAAAAAATTAAGAAATGGGGAGTGACTCAAGACTTTTGCACAGTGCAGTATATTAATAATGTTAACTAAGATTCTTTATATGGTCAGTTGCCCAATCAGTACACTAAGCTGTGGTTCTCTTTGCTACAACATGGTGTGGAATGCTAAACAGCGCAATACTAAAAACATCTAAGCAGTGGTCTGAGAAAACATTTTCAGTTTAGTACCACCATAAAATATGACTTTATTGTTGTGCTTGTCAAAATTAAACAGCAGAGGCAACAAATTCTTGAAAGTCTGACTTTGATTAAAGTAACTTTAAATGCTTGAAAGCGTGTATGCAGGTTAACTGTTACATCTGTACGCATAAGACTTGCATATAGGACTTGTGTGTGTGCACCACTGCCATGAGTGTGAGCCACAGCACCCCCAGGTAATTCGGGTCAGCTAATCTGCCTGTGGAGATGTTAGTGGGTGGTTTATGTCACCTCCCGTGTTTCTACTTTGGCCACAACTGAAATGCAAGCAGTCCAAGCTAAGGAGAAACAGACACTTGGGATCCCATTACATGCCCCTCATCAATAATTCACTGGCTTCTTTAGTTAAGGCATTGATTTTCCTTTCTTTATTTTTTCCACGCTTTATGTCCCCTGCCACCAACGAGCGCAATTAGGCCTCAGTTTTATTCAGGATACACTTTGGTGAGAAATGAGCTCTGTCCTGGTGATTTGTGGTTCCAGGGATAATTGATAGTGATGGCGGGAAGGTGTAATAGAAAAGTGATGGAAGGTATCATTATAATGATGGTAATGATGATGGGCATGAAAAATTTATTCCGTTGCCTTATCTAATCTAATGCCAAGCCACTTCGCATAAGGACGCCATTGCTTTTGCCCGACCTCTGCAGGAGTCTTACAAAAATAACAGTCCCATAAGGATATTGATTTTAGTGCACCAAGTCTCTCTGCATTTGTGCTGGATGAACAAAATAAATTTCACAATAAGACACCAAGACACCATCTCGAATTTGAATTGATTTCAAAATTACAATACAAGGAGAAATATCAGGCGAATATCTGAGACGGTTAGGTTTCAGGTATCAGACTGGTGGAGGATAATAAGCGAATTGAACAGTCAAAGAATTTATTGTTACAAGATATCCAAGTATGTGGGAGCCTCTTGAGCTCTGCCGTGCACTTTTGTATCCAAGGACAAACTGTACAATGTCAAAGAGCGGCTATTAACAATAAGCAATAATGATGAATGCATGCATGCCTGGGCCTGACCAGCTCTCATAGCAGCTTTCTACTGCAAATAAGCTGGAGGATGCAGACATAAAGCTGCACACATAAACACAAGTAAGTGGCTTTAAGTGGTGACAGTCCCTCTGTCATGGATTGGTGATGGATCATTGTGGTTGGGTGACTAGCACTGGAAAAAAAAAAGCCACAAGGCTCATTGAATAGAGGGACCTTAACGTGGAAAGATAGGGTTCAAGAAAAGGTGAAAGCAGAATTCTGAGCTCTACAATTCAACCCTTGGTGATTTATTTTCCATCTACACCTCCTTACCTCAGTTTATTCATCAAGTCTGTTTTTCTTTTTTACTTTCCCTGTCCTCTCTTTTTCCCACTTTACCCAAATTCACTGGAGGGTTTCACTTAAACAATACATGTTTTTTGCTCCTTTTTAAATGTGCAATTATTCATTCTCTAAAGAGGGATGACGACAGGCATGAAAAACTCGGAATCACAGAAACGAGGAATACACTCAGTAAGGCCAACGGTTCTTTGATCATCCCCTTGCCTTAAGTGCAAAGACATTTCTAGGCAGGTTCATTACAATGTCCTGAGCAAACAATGAAATTGTGTTACAGTGAGGTGAAAAAAACAGGACTGGAACAATGAAATATGAAGGTTATGGTTCATGTACGAAGAACAAGGCAAACCAGTTTGATACCAAGTAAGTTCGCCTTACTTTGCCTTTCTAAACACGCTTCTAGCATACTCTGACTGAATCTAACACTCACTGACAGCTTTCTTGGGTACATCTGTTATTAACACAAATATCTAATTAGCCAGTCACATGGCACCAACTCAATGCATTTAGGCAGATATGATCAAAACGACCTGCTGAAGTTCAAACTGAGCATCAGAATAGAGACTTTTGGAGTCAGATGGGTAGGTGCGAGTATTTCAGAAACAGCTGATCTACTGGGATTTTCCCCACACAACCATCTCCACAGTTTACAAAGAATTGTCCAAAAAATCCAGAGAAAATATCCAGTGAGCAACAGCTCTCATGGTGAAAATGCCTTGTTGATGCCAGACAAGATTGGCCAAACTGCTAGTGTGGCCATCCTCTGATGGCTGTTTCCAGCAGGATAACACACCAATGTCACAAAACTCAAATTATCTCAAACTGGTTCAACATTGAAGAAGAGTTCACTGTACTCAAATGGCCTCCACAGTCACTTGATTGCAATCTAGTAGAGTACCATTGGAATATGATGGATCAGGACAGTGGCATCATAAATGTTCAGCTAACAAATCTGCAATTGTTTGGTGTCATCATGTCAAGGTTTCTGGAACCCTGTTGAATTTATGCTACAGAGAATCAGGGGCCAATAATAGCAATTCTGCATTTAATCAAGTGTCTCGTATTTGTGCAATCCAACCCCCAATTTTGATACCAGTTAAAGTTTATTATTTTCCATTAATAGTCATTCTGTTTTATTACCCTGTACATAATTATCACATTGTAAGTGAGGGAGTCCACCACTCCTAACCCTGCCCTGAACATTCCTTTATAAGCACCAAAGATTTACGGCACAATGCACCCATGACACTCCCATGTAGGATTACTCCATATATTTTCATCCCATTGATATTAGCTTCACTGTTTACTGCTGTTTCATTTTACACCGTAAAAACAAAACATAATAATCACAAAGGTTAGAAAAGACCATTTCAGGTAATCAAAGTGCCGGTACAAAATGAGAGAAGTGTCAGTTTTTTGGCAGTTTTTAAATGGAATTAATGGAATTAGAAATAGCAGCCACTGTGAAGTACTCCTAAGGATTAAAGCTTCAAACGATTTAACAATCTATTGACGGTAATTTAATTTGGAAGCAAACCTGCCTGATAAGTGAAATAATATTTGGAGGACGTGGAAATATTTAGTCGAAATCTGCAAATGAATAGTAGATAATAACAGAGGAAGGAGAAAACAACAAGATGGAGAGCTCAGCTCTGAGATCGATATTCTATGGGCGATGGCTGGACCCAGTCCCTATTCTTCCTGCCCTCAATCTCTCTCCCTGATGGCCTTATGGGTGTCCCTAAACTGCCTCTACCTGCTGCAGTTTTTCAGAGAACAACACGATTAAGTCATTCAGGAAATGGAATTGAAATTTGTCATCCCATGTCTCCTATGAATTGTGTTTGCACAGCAGCTTATTCAACTGTGGTTATACAGGCTTTGATAGAAAATGAAAACTGACTTGTTCTGAAATGGATGTTGCCGATGATGGCCTTCTGCTAGAAATTCAGCATTTGTCAATTTGCGTTTCTCTCCCACCAGAAGGGATATTTTTATAAAAGAGGTTTCTGTCATTCTGTGACAGATTGGCTTTTTCCTTATTTGTTCAATTTGATGTTTTCTGGCCACATCACCAGTGCTGAGCACAACTGACATTGTAAATGCTCGAAATGAAATCCACTACCATTACAGTCATTCTCTGTATGGCAGAGTCATTGCCACTGTCAAAGAAGCAAAAGCAGCATTATTATGTCTGAAATGATTTGAGCAGACATAGTGCAGCTTGAAAATTGACGCTAGATGGGCAAAATTCTGGGTAAAATGAGATCTCCATCCCTTCCCAGATGATACAGTTAGACAGTCCACCTGAATGATGAAAGCTCACCACAGCCTGAGACGCATCCTGGGGGATTGCTCTTCACAAATACAAGTGATTTCAGCGAGTTTTTGTGGTTGTATGTAAGCATATGTCAAGACTATACTTAAATGCACATCTGGCGCGCATGTTGTTGCTGGCCTGCTGCTGGCGATATATTAGTTCAGCAAAATAAAGTGTTCTGAAGAAAACACAAATCTTGTGGTGAGGTGAAAGGCTCAGTCGAGCTAAAATTAAACGCTGGACCCTGTTATTACAGGCCTGAGAGATGTGACAGCATGACCGAGGACTAGAGGATCATTGCACTGCGTTGTTTGTGTTATTACAGTGGTTACCGCCTGTTTTTCGTGTGTGATCCTTGAAATGAAACTAGTTTCTACTTGTGATCCCTTAATACTTGCATATTTCACAGACTACGGAGGCCAATTCAAGGAATGAGTCATATTAGCTCCTTAGGGTGCTTTGCATGTAGACTGTGTAGGGTTATAAAGCCCCCTAGGCTGGAAAGCGCTGAGTTAAGTTCACAGTGTCAGCAGAAGCAGGTTAGAGCTTTTTCAAGTTCAAGTTCAAGTTCAAGTTCAACTTTATTGTCACTTCAACCATATACAGTTTAAAAATACACAGTGAGGCGAAACAACGTTCCTCCAGGAACCAAGGTGCTACAAGACAAGTTAGTGCAAAAAAAAAAAAAAAAAAAAAAAAAAAAAATAATAATAATATATAATATATCTAGTAATAATATTGTGCAAAAGAGCATTTACAGGTTGGTGTGTGCGATGGTTTGGTGGTGTAGGTCAGTGTGTTTGCGCTTTGTGTTGGTTAGTCAGTCCAGTCTCAATGTTTTGAGGTATTTGAGTTAAGCTGAGTGATAATGTTAGTGTATGTGTGTGTGTGCGTGTTTATCAGTCAGTCCCTTTTTGCTGAGGAGACGGATGGCTTGTGGAAAAAAGCTGTTGCACAGTCTGGATGTGCGTGCCCGAATGCTTCGGTACCTTTTTCCAGATGGCAGGAGTGTAAAGAGTGTGTGAGAGGGGTGTGTCCGATCAGCCACAATGCTGGTGGCTTTGCGAATGCAGCGTGTGGTGTAGATGTCCTCAATAGAGGGTAGAGAGACCCCGATGATCTTCTCTGCTGTTCCCACTATCCGCTGTAGGGTCTTGCGGTCTGATATGGCACAGCTCCCAAACCAGACAGTGATGCAGCCGCTCAGGATGCTCTCAATAGTTCCTCTATAGAAGGTGGTCAGGATCGGTGGTGGAAGCCGGGCCTTTCTCAGTCTTCTCAGAAAGAAGAGACGCTGTTGGGCTTTCTTGTGCAGGGAGCTGGTGTTGAGGGACCAGCCGAGGTCCTTCTCCAGGTGTACGCCCAGGAATTTGGTGCTGTCAACGATCTCCACAGAGGAGCCGTTGATGCTCAGCGGTGAGTGGTCGCCTCGTGTCCTCCTAAAGTCAACAACCATCTCTTTTGTCTTTTCAACATTCAGAGACAGGTTGTTGTCCTTACACCAGTCCGTTAGTCTCTGCACTTCCTCTCTGTACGCTGACTCGTCGTTCTTGCTAATGAGACCCACCACGGTCGTGTCATCAGCGAATTTAATGATGTGATTTGAACTGTGTGTTGCTACACAGTCATGAGTCAGCAGTGTGAACAGCAGAGGACTGAGCACACAGCCTTGTGGGGCCCCAGTGCTCAGTGTGGTGGTGCTGGAGGTGCAGTTCCCGATCCGTACTGACTGAGGCCTTCCGGTCAGAAAGTCCAGGATCCAGTTGCAGAGGGAGGTGTTCAGGCCTAACAGGCTCAGCTTTCCGATCAGTTGTTGGGGGATGATCGTGTTAAATGCTGAGCTGAAATCTATGTACAGCATTCGGACGTGTGAGTCCTTCTTGTCCAAGTGTGTCAGGGCAAGATGGAGTGCAGTGGAGATGGCGTCGTCCGTTGAGCGTTTATGGCGGTATGCAAATTGCATTGGGTCCAGTGAGGGGGGCAGCAGGGTCTTGATGTGTCTCATGACGAGCCGTTCGAAGCACTTCATGATGGTGGGTGTAAGTGCGATAGGGCGGTAGTCATTGAGACAGGACACAGAAGACTTCTTGGGCACGGGGACGATGGTGGTGGCCTTGAAGCACGTGGGGACAACGGCACTGCTCAGAGAGATGTTGAAGATGTCGGTGAGAACATTTGCCAGCTGATCAGCACATTCTCTGAGCACTCTGCCTGGGATGTTGTCTGGTCCAGCAGCTTTACGTGGATTGACTCTGCGTAGAGTTTTCCTCACCTCAGCTGTAGTGAGACACAGGACCTGGTCGTTCGGAGGAGGGGTGGTCTTCCTCGCCGCCACGTCGTTCTGCCTGTCGAACCGAGCATAGAAGTTGTTAAGCACATCTGGGAGGGAGCCGTCACTGTCACAGGCAGGTGGTGTCGTCCTGTAGTTAGCGATGGCTTGTAAGCCCTGCCACATGCGTCGTGTGTCGCCGCTGTCCTTGAAGTGGTTGTGGATTCTCTGGGCGTGTGCGCGCTTCGCCTCTCTGATGGCCCGAGAAAGTTCAGCCCTCGCTCTTCTAAGCACCACCTTATCTCCCTCTTTTTCTGAGGATGACCGTTTTTAAATGTAACACGCAGCAGTAGAGTAAGTGTGTATCTATACAATGTTTGTTTTGGTCAGGATGCTTTCACATCATATAAAAAAAGAGTTTTTAGAGGACTCTATACAGTTATGTAAAACTAAGTACACCCTTAACACCAAGTACTGCTTTCATAGTATTGAAGAAGGTGAGTAGCAGCCTGATAATGCTGATCATTACCTATAGTAAATGATCAGTCAGTGTGAGAACATCTATATAAGCAGTAGTTTGGGCATCTTGCTGGTCTACAGCATTCAAATGTGTATTAACAAAATGGCACAATCTTCCCAGCAGAGGTTATCCCAGGATATTCACTTCAAGGTCAGACTGTGGGATGCTCAGAGCAACATCTCACACTCTAAAGGTCCCAGTTAGAAGTTCCTGACAGTACAATTAGAAAGAGAGTGAACAAGAGTGGCTTGTGGGGAAGGGTACTCTCTATAAAGAACAGGGGAGCACAGTTTAAGGTTCCTCAAGTAGAGATGGAGGCTACAATGTTACAAGCTTGACTGCTCATTACAGCTTTTGTTAATTGTTCAATTTTCGCTCTGGCTGTTGGGTTGGGGTCTACTTGGCCTTAACGTGACTCTGGGTACCTCACTAACTTTGTAGTAGCATGCTGTCTGTGCTCATTTGTAAAGACCTGAAGTTGAGTCAGGAGTATAATGCGGATGAATCTGTTTATCTGTTTACCATTGTGCTCTCGTCCTTTTGTGCAATAAAAGTAAACACAATGCCTTTTCAGTTGCACTTTTATCAGGGAATGTGTATAGAAGGGCTATGGAGCATTGGTGAAAATGGCTTTTGTGTATGTTTCTTTGTACTTTATGTTCTTGGTATTTTTCTGTGGCATAATAAATCAGAATACCTGGAAAACAAAAGCATTTCTATAGCTTTTTCAAAACGTAAAACCTGATTAGGAGTCACTGAGTATGAGGGGTTTGCCTGTCTGTAGTCACATCACTCAGTCTGTGAAGGGCTTCCTCCTTTGACAGACCTGCATTAAAGGCTTGGGATGTGATCCATGTTCCATTTTCTGTCCTTACGTACTAGTTGCCCTTTGAAATTGAGGTGCTCTTTACACTCCCACACACTGTATGCATATATAAGCAGGTACACACACACACTTTGGTCTTTGCTGAACAAATGGCTTTTTACTTTATAAAAAAATCATCTCTCTTGCTGTCTCCACACAGCTACTGAAGTCTTTTTCCATTAGCTCGACCACCTCAGAACCATAATGGCCATAAACTTAATCAAGCACCAGTTCTTTTATGAGGCCATTTTCATAATATGGATAACAGCACATTCGTCTCCAGCTAAATAAAACCGCATTGCTCCGCCTTGGCCAAGGTACTCCGACACGGTTAATAAGATGTTTACCTCAAGCTGAACGCCCTGCAACGGAACCAGCCTCCAAACCACGCTCACATTCCAAACCCGGCGTAATTACAAGCTCGGTTGATTAATTATGTCTCAACAATATGCTGCACTCCAACGCCACAAGGGCTAATTAACAAAATGAACAAGATGGGCAGGAACACTTATTAGGAAGTTCGAGCTCACTCTCTGAATTTGGCAATGCTGTTTACAGTCCTAAAACACAGGGACAGGATATGTGTGGATATCGCACAGGCGGAGACTAACAATAGCACACCAGTCCAAGCATGTAGAGTAAAAGAGCCTTCGGAGGACACTGATACAGCACAGTGGCTGGCTGTGCACCTGACAACGCACACAGCAGAAACAGCATGCAGCCGAATCCATCTGCCTTACTAACCGGTCCTGCTAACAATGCATCTTACCGACGGCGCATCTTATCTCTGCAGCTTCGGCCTAGAGGCAGTCTCACAGAACTCTAATCAGATGGGAATAAACAATCTGACCTTGACAACACCTGATTAGATATACGATCTGACCCTAGGATAAGAAAGAAGAACAACATTCCAGGCAGAGTTCAATTAGCCCTGTGTCTCCGAATTTCTTAATCTTGTGCTTAAAATACTTTTTTTTAAACAGTCTTTTTGTTCAACTGACTGCAGCTTTCACAAGAGTAACAAAAAACATTCTTTAAGACATTACACACAAGGAGAATGACCAACAATAGAATACTACAACAGACAGTCCAAAGGTTGCACAATGCAAACTCCAAACTCAGCTCACTTAAGGAACATGTGACTGGAAATTCCTGCTGTCCGTGGAATATGCATTCCGCCTAGCTTGACATGACAAGATTTGTGTCTTATTCACGAGGGAAGGTATTACAGAACCATCATGAATGAGAAATCCTATTAAGATGAGGAGGTTGCCATTAAATGTCATTTCATAAATCAAATGAAATTCATGTACAGCTTATTGTCAAGATACAGCCTCCCCTGAGAGCCTTTTGGGGTGGAACCTCAGTGATAATGACAGCATTTTGTTTGGAAGCACCATCATTTTTCATCAAAAATAAATAAAGAAAGAACAAAATAACTAGAGACTTTTAATTAAATGCTGCAATGAACTCTGCCAGCCTTGTTTGTTTCTTTGGGATTCATTAATACGTGGAGCACTTAGTGGGATGTGAAAGCAGGCAATCTTTCCAGTCTTTCCTGAGCTATTAGCTAATGATGGGCATTAGCTAAGACAACTGGGCATCAGAACAAAACAATGCCATTTAGACTGCATCAGAAGATGAGCAGGAAGAAGTCATAATACAGTCAGTGATATGCACACTCCACTGGTGCACACATGCCTTGTATAATCAGTGTGCCTGTGGTCTGTTCACAATCTCCATCAAATTAGAAAAGATGTCTGGAAAGACTTCATACTGGAGTAAAAAGATTCTTGTTTTGATATTACTGCCAACGACTTTGCAAGCGGAAACAGTAGGACAGCTGAACTACATTACTTAGCTTAATATTCTTGGATGGTGGCAGAGCAACCCGCAGCCCATCTGTCCAGGGGGAGAAGCCTGTGCTGACTTCCCCCCATATCCCAGAGATGTAGATAGAATTACAAAACACAGCTATATACGATCCTATTGTATCAAATTACACCGGAGTCAATAAAGGCATCTGTCATAGTGTGACACAGCAAGGTGTGCAAATCTCACTGTCAAAACATGCCACAGAAAATCACTGAGATATGTGCCCCCCGAACCAGAACCAGAATCATACCTACAGTTGCGCTTTGAACTGTTGATCGTGTTGTCTTGCGGCTCTGCCGTAGCCCCTTTTTTCGGATGACACGAGCTCTGGAGGCTCAAGACACCAACTTCTCCTCTGGAGCCTTGCAAATCCGGAGCCTTACAATATGATTAAGTTCCCACCTTCTGGCATAGCGCACACTGTACGCACAGTCCAGGCGCTTCCAAAAATAAAAAACATAATATTCACAATGCCAAAGCGGAATGTCCCGCCGCCCCCCCGTGTCCTCCGAATTTCCCAAATCCCTCACAGCGTGTTCTCCTTTATTATTATCCAGCATGCACCTCTCTCCGTCAGAGCACCATGGACAGCCTCCCCATCACGCACTGCTACTCCGACAGCAACCTGGTTTTACATGCTGCCAAATACAGGCAGCTTGGTAGTCTCGTGTAATCCAGGGGTGGACTGAAGTGCCCCTGTTGCTCTTAGAATGACTTTAAGCATCAGTGACCTTATCGCAAGCAAGGGTCGGTCTAACAAGTCTTTGAGATTTACTGTTCAGTAGGATGGTGAGGGCTGCTACGAGCACTTGAGATTCCCGTGTCAGTGAGCAGCGAGTAACAAAGGTGCGCTGAGCGCTATGCAAACAATACATCAGTGGCTAATAGCAGTCAGGTGCCGCTTTCGAGCAGATAAACGCACTTTACCGGCTATTATCCCGGCTATCAGTGCAAGTGCCGTGATCATAAGCGGGTGGAAAGCGAATCTGAAAGCGTTTTGCTTGAATTTTTAAAGAGCGTGAGCTTGCAGCGGTGATTTACGCCTTCAGGACAGAGGGCAAGATGAAAGAAAAAATATGAAATACATATTGCTACAGAAATTATTTCTTAGATCTCAACAGATCCACCTGCTTTAATCTTACTGCTCAAATGCATTCTCAGTAATCACAGCCTCTAAACATAGCAGCAATTACCCAGTACAATCCCCACAGCGCCCCGACTTCTCCCCAACAGAGAGCTCGCCCTTACCGGGTAGCGAACCGCGCTCTTCTCCTCCCAACTGGTGATTTTCCGTTTCACACCACGGCCAGGCATTTGCCAATCAAATCAGCGTGCAACCAAAGCTTTCCCCGTTGGGATATGAATGATGAATATGCGTGATAAATTGTCCATTTTTCCACATCCACAACAGTTCACGCTCGACCCGCCCCCGGGCGGCGGTGATTGGTCAGAAGCTCCTCGCCGTCTTCGTCGCCCCGTAAAGAAAAACACACACATCTGGACGCGACCCTGCACAACTGGAGCGCTTCGGAAAGCCCGAATTACGCACAGGAATGAACCAACACAGAGGAACGTCACATTTTCTCGTGGTTCACTATGAGTGTTGAATGTAGTACGTTGTTTATTTTGGCTAAAGATAGCAATCTTGGTGGGAAGCATTGTTTCCAGTACACCAGCGTAAACAGAGCATAAGCAGGTAACAGTTCTTTATAAGGGAGACCAGTATAGAAGAATAACCTTGCTTCAGCAGTTCTATCAGCTGTTTAAAAATAGCTTTTCGTTGATGGCCAAGTTGAGAATAGGCTACAACACATTATTACTCTACATTAAATTAGAGTGCAGCAAGATGCCTCTTTTTTTAAATTTTTGGCAACAAAGACTTATATCCATATAACGGGCAGATTCTACAGATTTATAATATCCGTTTTTCCCTCTTGCAAACACCAATAATATCTGAATTCTCCTATGGACTGCCGCTGTGTTCTAGTAGCCTATGTTTGTATGAAGTAATGTCGTTCAATGTTACATGGTTAAATTTACACATCTTTGCATGTTTGACGAGCTACAACATTTTATTTTTCTTGAGGGAAGTGTGTGTATTTTTTTTTTTAATGAAGTAGAAACTACGGAAAAAAGACCTATGCCAGAGCGCTTCAGTGTAAAACCGGGATTTCTTAAACACTTGCGCCGCTGTGCGTCCGGAAAACACCTTTCCCTTCCGTCCTTCCTTACGGATTCTTATTGTCTTGCTGACAACATCGTATCACTGGAGCCGTACCAACCCAAGCGTGGAGAGAGGCAGGCTGGGCAAGCGAGACTAATCACTGTGCAACAGTCCAGAGACTTTCTGAGGATTAGTGACAGCTGCCACAGTTTGAATCGTGATTGCAGCAAGCGTTTACAGAAAAGAGAAAGAAACAGAGGGGTCCATGATGGAAATAGTGCATTATTTATATCGCAAAGGAATACATGGGCAATTTGAAAAGCAAATTCTGGTATGCATATTGCAAATCAAGATAGAGTTTATTTAGCAAAAAACAAAACAAAACCCTGCGTACCCAGAGACATCTGCATAAAAGGTACCATCAAATTAGCCAAGAGTTCTAATCACACACACACAACATTCACATTATCTTCTTTTGTTGTATTCCTTTGCTTAATCTTGAGCAATGATTTAAGAACTCGAGATACTGTTACTCAGAATGCTGAGTAACATTTTTCTGACGTACCATGAATGCATCATCAGGCTCCTCCCAAACCAGAAATAAAACCCGCTTGATCTTTATTTTCAAAACCTCGTTTCATTCTCCCAGGCAAAGCATTCCTTCTCGCACTTTATAAACACTGAGAGACAGCCGACCGAGAGCTCAACGGAACGCCTCGCCTTGCAGACAGAACTCGGGGTAAGAATTCAGGAGAGCCTCGCTGCGTTTATTGATCGGAGAGCTTGCCCGGTCAGCTGTGTTGCTGAACAAATATTAGCAGCCTTCATTCAGGAGAGACACGCTTTGAGTTTACCGGAAAACGTGCGGTTCTAATGTCTTTTCACGAGTACTGTGGTTGTTTTTATGCTGCGCTATTGCAAGGTAAGCGAGGATCTGACATTGTCATGAAACTATTACATAATTATTCATTTCCGCTTAAGAATGACGCTTTAACGACGCTGTTATTCAAACCATTTGTTTGGTTATAGCCATCGTGCCATAGTTTAGTTTATAACGGGACAACAAGCTCGTGCAGATCCACGATTAATGCAGATGATTTTCTACCAGAAGATTCAAATGACCCATCGGTTGGGTTTTGTAACCCTGCAGGTGACAGCTCATGGACCACACGTGCTTACATTTTGCCGTTGCTGTAGGTGTCTTTATGTGCAAGACCATAATCCTGTGCGGATTATGCATTCTCTTCCTGTCTCCAGCGACATGAAGTGGTTTTTTTCACAAACAATTCTTTTTCTCATGTCTAGCTGCTCTCCTTTAACCGCTGATCGTCAGGCAAACATAACCAGCATGCTGGAACAGCAGGCAGATCGGGTCATGGCCCTCGGTGAATGGGAGGAACGTTGGCAACAGAACAAAATCGGCTTCCATCAGCCTGAAGTGCACAAGTAATGACCCCACTTTTTTATGTAGTTCAGTGGAGTGAGGGTGCAAAAGTAGCCCAAATGCATGTAAGACTTGTGAAGATTACATCAACTATAAAGGTGCATCACCACCTAAAGCTGTGTCCTGTTAAAAGCTTTAGAAAGTGAGCTTAGATTATCTATTTTTAAGACAAGTACCATCAATACGGCTGATCCAGACATCACCAGACATCACCTCAACATAAGATTGCAGCAGGAATGTGTATTTTGCTGTTAATACTGTTTTTCTAACAGGATGCTGAAGAAAAACATTGATAAAGTTCTCAATGGACGAACAGGAGTTCGCTTCTTCTTCCCTCTGTGTGGGAAAGCAGTAGATATGAAGTGGTATGAAAACATCTTACTAAATTAAATTAAGTTGATCAGTATTAGTGTCAGTTGTCATCTTTGCTAACCTTTTGTTTTTTCGTGATTCTCAGGCTAGCAGACATGGGCCATTCAGTGGTTGGAGTGGAGATTTCTGAAAAGGCTATTCGTCAGTTTTTTGAGGAGAACAACATGACGTACACCGAGGAGCCTGTGCCTGCTATACCTGGAGCAAAGGTTTACAAGGTTGGTGAACTTCATGTGTGCAAACACGACCACTAAATGATCTAAGCTGAGGTAGTCAGTGTTATTGCTTCTCAGCAATTAAGTGTCTTTACGCTGAATAGAGTTTTTTATGGTGATGCCTGAGTTTATTATGTGCATGTGAGCAGCTCTTTCTTCTGAAAACCGTTTTGATCTCAGTGAGATTTTGGGCAGAATGGCTGCAAGCTACAAGAAAGTTATATTGCTTACTTTAAAACAGACACAAGTTGTTCATCCGTGCTGTCTTTTGTTTTTAGAACTCAGAGAAAAACATCTCCCTGTATCAGTGTAACCTGTACAACTTCTCCAAGTGAGTAAACTACATATTGTTTTATGCTTTTTAAAATAAAATAATTAAAATTACTGTTAAATTGATACTGTTAAACTTCACAGTTCTATCGAGGGTCAGTTTGGAGCAATTTGGGACAGGGGCTCTCTCGTGGCCGTCAACCCAGGAGACAGAGAAAAGTAAGATGAGATCAAGACCCTCATTTTAAACCCTTAGAATGACATTTATTTCAAACTAAATAAACTCCAAAACATTATGTTTTACACAGTTTGATACTGTATTATATAATGTATCCATACACGGATGTCCCATGCCAATGCTATTCTTTTATTTTGTAGGTATGCAGCTCTCATTATTTCTTTGATGGCGAATGACTGCAGATACCTCCTGGACACTTTACTGTACAATCCTGATTTATATCAAGGTATTCTATATCATTTCTATAGTGTGTGTGTGTGTGTGTGTGTGTGTGTGTGTGTGTGTGTGTGTGTGTGTGTGTGTGTGTGTGTGTGTGTGTGTGTGTGTGTGAGAGAGAGAGAGAGAATAAACATAAAATACCATATTTTAAAATCTGTTGATCTCTTAGGGCCTCCCTTTTTCGTGCCTGATGAGCAGGTGCATAGTCTGTTTGGTGAGTACTATGAAAAATAATTATGGCTGAGCATTTTATATATTAACCAAAATACAAGTGATAACTGACAGATTTGTGTATAACTCTACAAAATATGGGGTCTTTTTTCCAGATAATTAGAAACTTTTTTAATTGTGTATTATTTTGTTTTACTTTCTTTAAATTCAGGGAGCAGCTGTGGTATAGAGTTGCTGCAGTCAGAGGATGCTCTCACGGACAAACAACGAAATTGGGGACTAGATAAATTTCTTGAAAATGTGCACCTCATCACGCCAAAGAGCAACTAAAGGCTCAGAGTTTAGAGAAAGAAGAAGAAAATCCCGGGAAGGAAAAATAAAGTGGAAAGTGAAAGTGCCTGAAATTCAAGAGAATTTATAATTCTCCTTTTTATTTGTTGTTGTTATGGATCAAATAACATGATAATTAAAAAACACGATCATAAGACAAGATGTCTGGTGTTTTTAATGAGTTTTGTAGCTGTTTAATTTTATTTATGACTTTTGCACTCAAAACAAAACATAGAATTCAGAAAATATTAATTCTATGATAAACAATCCACTGAATTTAGAATATGTCGAAAGGCTAAACTGTGGGAGTCACCCCTGCGTAAACCTTTTATTCAGTCGTGGCTTTGAGCATTAAGCATCCAAGTTCTCTAACACATTTCAAACAGAACTCCAGAATTCATAGAAGCATATGTATTATTAAAGATAGAATTAGTAAGATGAACAAGATAAGATTGTATACCCTCATATAATGGTCATGTATTTGCACGTACACCTTCACAGATGCTATACACTCGAGTGTAAGCACAGAAATACACCAGCTTAGAGGCAACCACCCTCATCCCTGCTTTCCTGCACTGGTTTATGATTGTTGGTGTCGTTAGTTATTGTGCTGTTTACTTGTAGTTAATGTGTATATGCATAAATACACTCACCTTGCACATTAGCAGTACCAGGTTGGACCCCCTTTTTGCATTCAGAAGTGCCTCAATCGTTCATAGCATAGATTCAATAAAGTGCTGGAAACATTCCTTAAAGACTTTGGCCCATATTGACATGACAGCGTCACACAGTTACTGCAGATTTGTCAGCCACTGTCATCTCACTGTCATGCTCATGAAAATAATTTGAGATGATTGGAGCTCTGTGGCATTAAGGTGTCCACCTGGAAGCAGCCATCAGAAGATGGGTACATGGTCGTCATTATGGTTTTGACATGGTCATCAACAATACGCAGGTAGCTGTGGCATTTAAACACTGCTCAGTTGATGCTAAGAGGCCCAGAGTATCAGAATCGTTATTAGTATTTCTTAATGCCTCCAGCCAAGCAAAGAATTTCATAAAGGTCCCAACTCCTTGTACGTGCAAAATAACCCCGAGTAAAAAAAAAGAAAGAAAAAAAAAAGCACATATTCAGAACTCTATCCCAAATATTTTTATTAAAACACCTCGATGAGGTATTTTGGGTTTGTGCAGCCACTCCTTCTCAGATCAAAGTAAAGAGTTTTTCTTCATTTTTTAAGCTACTTTTACAACAGGTTTTCTCAATAGACTGAAAAACAGAAACCCTAAAAGAAAACTGCCTTGTTTTACACACATCAAGAAGGAGTCAGACGACCGTCGGTTCATCCTGGTCAATTACCTCTGAGAGCTCGGGATGCTTCCTCCGTAGGATACCATAAACGTATGAGAAAAAAAAAAAAACCCCAGAGAATTTATTATTTTGGTAAGAGAGAGAGAGAGAATCGATCAAGCTTTTCTACAAAACATTATACCACTCCGGGTCAGGAGGGGCGATATAGCACGGATGACTACACTGGATGGAAGAGTAACCGGAAGCGTGGCAGGGACTTTCCCTTTGACCTTCATCCTGCTCCATGATCAGCCGTTAAATCTTTCCTCAATATTGCTGTAATGTAACAACAAAGGTAGTTTTTTAAGATCAGACAGGTCCCAAAACATTCCTTACACACCCCCGCAGTCACTGAATTAGCATCTGTGGCACAAATAAGCTTCAGGGACCTACTTGTTTTTTAGAACCGACCTTTGACACTTGGATGTTGGCTTAATTTTTACCCAAAGAGAAATTTGACCCTAATAAAAAAAACACGATACTGTGGTGAATACTTACCTCAACTTTGATGGGTTTTTTCACAGCTATTTATTTAGAAAAAAGGTAAACACGTTACAAGGACACAATGCACATTGCAGAGTACATGAATGGGAAGTAGGAATTCCTCCTCTCTGTACTTACACTCCTCCCTAACAAATGTCAAGGACACAGTTACACAATCGCTAAAGTAATCTGCTTTTGAATAAAAGAAAACCATATAAGCATGTGCCCTGGAATCTCGGTTGTAAAAAAAAAAAAAAGAAGCACTACACATTACTTTTCTTATGTTTAGTATACAGGATTTGCTGCTCACACTCTGAGTTGCACTAATGTGTCTGTCAGATGTCCCAAATTGAATGTCAGGCTGCACGCGCACTCACGCCGGACACCTCCTTGACCTTATTTCCACAAGCCCTTGACTCAGCTGCAAAGTGCTTACGGGGTCAGTTTCATCAGAATTATCTGCCGTCATTCAGACATAAGTTGAGCAATAGTTTAACCAATTTCCATCAAAGGGATGCCAGAATTAAACAGAACATAGGATGTAAGTTAAGGAAATATAAGTCTGACTATGGAGCACATCTCCTTCGGCTTTCACAATAATGGATTGCATTTCTCTCAGTCAACTGACTGTTTAGGGGGAAAAGCAGCTACTAGTTAGTGGGCTCTGTGTTTGTGGTTGTTGTTTGTTAATGACACTAGGAGTGAACAAAAGAAGCAAAAAACCCTGTAAAGATGCAGTCTGTGAAAGTCTGGTTTATACCAGAAATCTTACCAGCTGTAACTGGGGTTTTTTTTAAGCACGATTGCAGCAGCTCTTGGATTTTCACTCTGTCGGATTTCAGAAGAACTGTCACATAAATTTCATTACAATTTTTTTTTTTGCCTTTGCTTCAATGTGTCTTTAAATCCTTTCTTGTTCAAATTGTTTATTCACATAGTAAAGAAGTAGCTCGGGAACTCAGTAAGTAGGAACAGCAGTAGTTTAAAGACATTTTCTACAATACAGAGGATTTCATCATCCGCAGTTTGTGAAAACTGCAGTTAAAAAACAAATCAGTAAATTCACAAATGATGGACTCTTTTCAGAGGTACGCTTCATGTACTGATTAACATACAGTTCAAAGATGTACATTAGGGTGCACACTGGTTATGTGGATTTGCTCAAGAGTCAGTTTGAGCTAAAAACTTGAAAAATATATATGTATATTTTAAATCAGTAACATAGATGAAATGTTTTTGGATAACAAACGAGTCACATTTTAAACACTGTTTGAATAATCAAAGACATATTTATAAAGGGCAGGCTACAACAGACATGCTTACCGGGAGCTGTATTGTCTCTTTTGCATAAGCCACACCAGAAACGCTCTGTGCGGATAGCAAAGTCTGCGCTGTGGGAGTGTCTGGACCCTCCACGCCAGGATCTGCCGCACAACCTCGCACTGGTCCTCAGGGGCCTAGCAAACTTGTAAGCCCTAGTTCAGCTCCTGAAAAATATGCTCGAGTTGTTCTTGTGTCCGACAAAAATTAGTTCTAATATGTTTTATTTTTAATGTTACTGCGTTGAAGTTAGCACAACTTAAATTGAAAAAATTATTAGTCTCTTAAATGAATGGCATCTTGACGGGGGACTCGGTGAATGGCTTAAAAAACGAATGCATTGTTTTACATCTTGTGCACTTGGGCACACTTCAATGAAACTCGAAAAGTGGGAAAAACAATATGGAGATGATGACTTGACATTTGTTAGGGAGGAGTGTAAGTACAGAGAGGAGGAATTCCTACTTCCCATTCATGTACTCTGCAATGTGCATTGTGTCCTTGTAAGGTGTTTACTTTTTTTCTAAATAAATAGCTGTGAAAAAACCCATCAAAGTTGAGGTAAGTATTCACCACAGTATCGTGTTTTTTTTTATTAGGGTCAAATTTCTCTTTGGGTAAAAATTAAGCCAACATCCAAGTGTCAAAGGTCGGTTCTAAAAAACAAGTAGGTCCTTGAAGCTTATTTGTGCCACAGATGCTAATTCAGTGACTGCGGGGGTGTGTAAGGAATGTTTTGGGACCTGTCTGATCTTAAAAAACTACCTGTGTTGTTACATTACAGCAATATTGAGGAAAGATTTAACGGCTGATCATGGAGCAGGATGAAGGTCAAAGGGAAAGTCCCTGCCACGCTTCCGGTTACGCTTCCATCCGGCGTAGTCATCCGTGCTATATCGCCCCTCCTGACCCGGAGTGGTATAACGTTTTGTAGAAAAGTTTGATAGATTATCTCTCTCTCTCTCACTCTCTCTCACTCTCTCTCTCTCACTCTTACCAAAATAATAAATTCTCTAGGTTTTTTTTTTTCTCATACGTTTATGGTATCCTACAGAGGAAGCATCCCGATCTCTCAGAGGTAATTGACCAGGATGAACCGACGGTCGTCTGACTCCTTCTTGATGTGCGTAAAACAAGGCAGTTTTCTTTTAGGGTTTCTGTTTTTCAGTCTATTGAGAAAACCTGTTGTAAAAGTAGCTTTAAAAATGAAGAAAAACTCTTTACTTTGATCTGAGAAGGAGTGGCTGCACAAACCCAAAATACCTCATCGAGGTGTTTTAATAAAAATATTTGGGATAGAGTAATGAATATGTGCTTTTTAAATTTTTATTTTTTTATTTTTTTACTCGGGGAATTTTGCACGTACAAGGAGTTGAGGCCTTTATGAAATTCTTTGCTTGGCTAGAGGCATTAAGAAATGATTAGAGGGGTTGTTGACTCCTCCTTGATGTGCGTAAAACAAGACCGTTTTCTTTTAGAGTTTCTGTCTGTCGAGAGTTTTCTGCTAATGAGAAAACCTGTCGGAAAAGTGACTCTAAAAAAAAAGAAAAGAAAAGAAAAGTCTTTACCTCACAATACCACATCCGAGGGTGTTTTAATAAAATTATTTGGCGCCGATTTCTGAGTACGGGCGCGGTGCTTTTTTCACTAAGGGTTATTTATCAGGGTTCGTACGGGTGCTTGAAATCCTTAAATGCTTGGATTTTAATGTTGTCTTTTCAAGGTTTGAAAAGTGCTTGAATTTCAGATGTTGTGCTTATAAGTGCTTGAAAGTGTAGCTGTATTTCATTCACCACAAATAAGTATCTGATTGAATAGTTTTCTTATCAGATATAAAAAGAAAATGAGTCGCAAAATGTAAAAGCAAAATTTCCCGGCCTGGGCTGCCTTGCGCCTCTGTTTCAACGTGTGACCCCGCCCCTCCTTCGGACAGTCTGGGATGAGTGCGCTAACATACCTGTAGGTTGCTGTTTTAATGAGTGTTTGATGGAAAAAGACAGTCGCATGATAGGTGAGTTCTAGTAAATAATTTTCCAGTAGGTGTACGTTACACATGCTACTTTTTAAAAAAAAATTATGATTATTTTGCTAGCTGTCAAACTCGCTGGAGCAATGATTGAAATGCACTGAGTGTGATGCAGTATGGCAGCGCTATTATGGAATATGCTGTGAACTTAGCTAACATTACTTAGCAGTAATATGAGTTACTTTGCTCAAGTGAAAGCTTTAAACATTAGCCCGATACGTAACTAGCCAACTTAAGGCTTTCTGATTAACCCTCTGGGGTCGACGGACCCAGTCTCCATTTTAACTTGGGTCGAACATGCGGACTTCAAACTATATACCAGTTTTTAAATTGTGTTGATAGGCCACGTAAAACCGATGGGGTTTTTTTTTCTGAATACAACAGTGGCGTTTACTCCGGGAAGAAACGGTAAAAACTGTGTTTTCTAAGGAGAGCGCTAGCAAACACGCTTTGCTTGTGAGTGAAAAAAGAGAAAGAAAAAACACTCCTTCTCTATTGGTGGAAAAATGTACCATGTCGACCAATCAAAAAATGATATGGCAACATGTGGCATTTGTTTTTTTGGGAAGAGGGGGACGTTTTAGGAGTGAGAGAGAGCGAGTGAGCGAAAGAGAGAGAGAGTTTTGATACGCGAGAGATTTGTGACGTGTTTGGAGTCTCAAGTTAGTGTGTTGTCTTGTGTAGTTAGTGTGTAGTGTAGTCGTTGTTTTGTTTTGTGTGTCAGCTCTGAATGTCACAGTTGCTGCAAAAAAGCCACCAAAGGCAGATTGCAGTGTAAACGCTGAGTGACACACCTGCAGGTTTATCCCTCATTTGTGTTATAGTGGACACAAACTATTTTTTGGAGTCGCATAAATAATTTGTGTGTCTTCTTCTTTGATGCAGAACACCTGATTTTCCTGTAAATGGTTTTAAATGGATATTTAAAAAACGTCTGCGCCTTGGCTGCATTTTTAGGTAAATAGTACCATATAACTTTGTTTGCAAAACTTGTGCATATTTTTTTTTAAAATGTACAATTTCTTTTTGCATTTCAAGTTATGAAAATGATTCGTTAAACATGCTTGTGGTTTTTACAGTCAAAAATATCACTTTCTACTGTATTTAAAATTTTGTCTGAATTTAGATAAATTGTGCTGATACAGTTTGTCAAAATAAGAAAATAACACATTGGCAAGATAAACTGTTTTTAAAGGTGAAATATAGAGGCCAAATCAAAAGTAGTCAAAAACGGCCAATTATACCCTGGACCCCAGAGGGTTAAAGGCTAAAAGCAAAGTTGTCACCAAGTACTGTTTATATTTGTGTGTATTGCTGCAGCTTTTTAAAGTATTAGCTTGGTGCCTTGGTCCCTCAATGGTAATATGAGGGACTGATGCATATGGTCACAAAGAATAGCCACTTGTTTCTGTGCAACCAAAGTTCCCCGGCTTTCATTCAAAATGTGTTTCAGCACCTACACATGAAACTACTTTAACATTATAAATGTCTTCAAGCTCACACTGAGACAGTACACACATTTATGTGTATTTGTATATGAATATTTCATACTTTAAGCAATTTTGATAGAAAATTGCTTAATTTTAGAAATATTTTTGCTCTTTTTTGCTCTATAAAATAGTTGTTTTATTTTAGAATCATTCATCTTAGCAGTAGGATATACATGAAAAGAGAAACAAATTAAGTTTGAGTGAAAATGTACATTTTTTGCACTCACTGGTCAACTGACTCAGTGAATCAAATGACTCAAAAAATCCGATTCACTTTGGTGAGTGACTCATTAAAACTCGATTCAGTAAAAAGAATCAAATTTACCATCACTATCCCTCTGTGTATTTAAGCCCCGTGTTTTCCTTTGTCTGTGTCGTGATCTCCATAATCCCATGCTGTGTGTTTTGCTTGTCAGCCTGTTTGGTTTTTGTAGTTTTGAGTTTAGTTTTTTGGTTATGTTTGCAATAAATCTAAGTTTGAGTTCACATTTGCCTCCATAGGTCTGGACTTTGGGTCCTGCTATCCTGCCTGCACACAGCCTACACATGACAGAAAGTAAGTGAATACAGGAGATCTCTGGGGTGCAGTACTAATGTCATCTGCCAAAGAGTCATTCCCTGGTCAACCATAAGCCATGATTTAAGTATAAATCATTGACTTTTAAATAAATGACGACAGATGGGATGTACCACCGTGAGAGGGGTGCAGTGATTAGCGGAATTTAGGTGGGAAATAAATTTTTTTGGGGGACACTTCTTTGGGTGATTGGTGGAGAGGTTAAAGTAAATTTCTAGTTGAAGTATTCTTGCCATGTCACACACATTAGACACATATTTAAATTATTTTGTTTTCTAATAGGACGATAGATAAAATTAAGTCTTCACTTGTGCAGTTGAGACCGACAGAAGCCAGTTTTGACTGTTTGTCAGTGTTCCTTGCACTCTCTGTGGGCCACGACTGAATAAAAGGTTTACGCAGGGGTGACTCCCACAGTTTAGCCTTTCGACATATTCTAAATTCAGTGGATTGTTTATCATAGAATTAATATTTTCTGAATTCTATGTTTTGTTTTGAGTGCAAAAGTCATAAATAAAATTAAACAGCTACAAAACTCATTAAAAACACCAGACATCTTGTCTTATGATCGTGTTTTTTTATTATCATGTTATTTGATCCATAACAACAACAAATAAAAAGGAGAATTATAAATTCTCTTGAATTTCAGGCACTTTCACTTTCCACTTTATTTTTCCTTCCCGGGATTTTCTTCTTCTTTCTCTAAACTCTGAGCCTTTAGTTGCTCTTTGGCGTGATGAGGTGCACATTTTCAAGAAATTTATCTAGTCCCCAATTTCGTTTGTCCACGAGAGCATCCTCTGACTGCAGCAACTCTATACCACAGCTGCTCCCTGAATTTAAAGAAAGTAAAACAAAATAATACACAATTAAAAAAGTTTCTAATTATCTGGAAAAAAGACCCCATATTTTGTAGTTATACACAAATCTGTCAGTTATCACTTGTATTTTGGTTAATATATAAAATGCTCAGCCATAATTATTTCTCATAGTACTCACCAAACAGACTATGCACCTGCTCATCAGGCACGAAAAAGGGAGGCCCTAAGAGATCAACAGATTTTAAAATATGGTATTTTATGTTTATTCTCTCTCTCTCTCTCTCTCTCTCTCTCTCTCTCTCTCTCTCTCTCTCTCTCTCTCTCTCTCTCTCTCTCTCACTCACACACACACAATATAGAAATGATATAGAATACCTTGATATAAATCATGATTGTACAGTAAAGTGTCCAGGAGGTATCTGCAGTCATTCGCCATCAAAGAAATAATGAGAGCTGCATACCTACAAAATAAAAGAATAGCATTGGCATGGGACATCCGTGTATGGATACATTATATAATACAGTATCAAACTGTGTAAAACATAATGTTTTGGAGTTTATTTAGTTTGAAATAAATGTCATTCTAAGGGTTTAAAATGAGGGTCTTCATCTCATCTTACTTTTCTCTGTCTCCTGGGTTGACGGCCACGAGAGAGGCCCTGTCCCAAATTGCTCCAAACTGACCCTCGATGGAACTGTGAAGTTAGAAAGGAACTCAATTTAACAGTAATTTTAATTATTTTATTTTAAAAAGCATAAAACAATATGTAGTTTACTCACTTGGAGAAGTTGTACAGGTTACACTGATACAGGGAGATGTTTTTCTCTGAGTTCTAAAAACAAAAGACAGCACGGATGAACAACTTGTGTCTGTTTTAAAGTAAGCAATATAACTTTCTTGTAGCTTGCAGCCATTCTGCCCAAAATCTCACTGAGATCAAAACGGTTTTCAGAAGAAAGAGCTGCTCACATGCACATAATAAACTCAGGCATCACCATAAAAAACTCTATTCAGCGTAAAGACACTTAATTGCTGAGAAGCAATAACACTGACTACCTCAGCTTAGATCATTTAGTGGTCGTGTTTGCACACATGAAGTTCACCAACCTTGTAAACCTTTGCTCCAGGTATAGCAGGCACAGGCTCCTCGGTGTACATCATGTTGTTCTCCTCAAAAAACTGACGAATAGCCTTTTCAGAAATCTCCACTCCAACCACTGAATGGCCCATGTCTGCTAGCCTGAGAATCACGAAAAAACAAAAGGTTAGCAAAGATGACAACTGACACTAATACTGATCAACTTAATTTAATTTAGTAAGATGTTTTCATACCACTTCATATCTACTGCTTTCCCACACAGAGGGAAGAAGAAGCGAACTCCTGTTCGTCCATTGAGAACTTTATCAATGTTTTTCTTCAGCATCCTGTTAGAAAAACAGTATTAACAGCAAAATACACATTCCTGCTGCA
This sequence comes from Copadichromis virginalis, assembly GCF_057382275.1. NCBI lineage: Eukaryota > Metazoa > Chordata > Actinopteri > Cichliformes > Cichlidae > Copadichromis > Copadichromis virginalis. The sequence continues at coordinate 11,024,490 of NC_140638.1, forward strand.
ATCTCATGTTGAGGTGATGTCTGGTGATGTCTGGATCAGCCGTATTGATGGTACTTGTCTTAAAAATAGATAATCTAAGCTCACTTTCTAAAGCTTTTAACAGGACACAGCTTTAGGTGGTGATGCACCTTTATAGTTGATGTAATCTTCACAAGTCTTACATGCATTTGGGCTACTTTTGCACCCTCACTCCACTGAACTACATAAAAAAGTGGGGTCATTACTTGTGCACTTCAGGCTGATGGAAGCCGATTTTGTTCTGTTGCCAGCGTTCCTCCCATTCACCGAGGGCCATGACCCGATCTGCCTGCTGTTCCAGCATGCTGGTTATGTTTGCCTGACGATCAGCGGTTAAAGGAGAGCAGCTAGACATGAGAAAAAGAATTGTTTGTGAAAAAACCCCACTTCATGTCGCTGGAGACAGGAAGAGAATGCATAATCCGCACAGGATTATGGTCTTGCACATAAAGACACCTACAGCAACGGCAAAATGTAAGCACGTGTGGTCCATGAGCTGTCACCTGCAGGGTTACAAAACCCAACCGATGGGTCATTTGAATCTTCTGGTAGAAAATCATCTGCATTAATCGTGGATCTGCACGAGCTTGTTGTCCCGTTATAAACTAAACTATGGCACGATGGCTATAACCAAACAAATGGTTTGAATAACAGCGTCGTTAAAGCGTCATTCTTAAGTGGAAATGAATAATTGTGTAATAGTTTATCCAATCCAATCCAATCCAATTTTATTTATAAAGCACTTTAAAATACCCAGCACAGGAACAAAGTGCTGTACAGAAAATAAGTTAAAACAATAGAATAACAAAAAACAGCAAATTAAATAAATAAAACACATAAGACATAAAATTAAAACAGCCCTATGTTAAAGCAAAAACAAGATAAAACAGCATCGAATCACCTAAAAACAACTAAAATAAAAATAAAAATATTTTTTATTATAATAGTTTATAACAATAACAATAACAATGTCAGATCCTCGCTTGCCTTGCAATAGCGCAGCATAAAAACAACCACAGTACTCGTGAAAAGACATTAGAACCGCACGTTTTCCGGTAAACTCAAAGCGTGTCTCTCCTGAATGAAGGCTGCTAATATTTGTTCAGCAACACAGCTGACCGGGCAAGCTCTCCGATCAATAAACGCAGCGAGGCTCTCCTGAATTCTTACCCCGAGTTCTGTCTGCAAGGCGAGGCGTTCCGTTGAGCTCTCGGTCAGCTGTCTCTCAGTGTTTATAAAGTGCGAGAAGCGGGTTTTATTTCTAGTTTTGGAGGAGCCTGATGATGCATTCATGGTACGTCAGAAAAATGTTACTCAGCATTCTGAGTAACAGTATCTCGAGTTCTTAAATCATTGCTCAAGATTAAGCAAAGGAATACAACAAAAGAAGATAATGTGAATGTTGTGTGTGTGTGATTAGAACTCTTGGCTAATTTGATGGTACCTTTTATCAGAATCAGAATCAGAATACTTTATTGATCCCTGGGGGAAATTATTTTTTGTTACAGTGCTCCATTTTAAACCAACATTAAGACAAGACAGACAATACACTAACTAAGAATAGTACAATATATACATATATATACATACATACATACATAAGTCACTTATAAATAAATATTTGGAAAAGAAACATGTGTAGTTGTAGCAGCAAACAGTGTGTTAAGTGGATGCGTTGTACAGGGAGATGGCCACAGGCAGGAATGATTTCCTGTGTCGTTCAGTGGTGCTTTTCGGTAATCTCAGTCTCTCACTGAACGTGCTCCTGTGACTGACCAACATGTCATGGAGTGGGTGGGAGGTGTTATCCAACATTGTCTTTATCTTGGACAGCATCCGCCTCTCCGACACCACCTTGAGGGAGTCCAGCTCCATCCCCACAACATTGCTGGCCTTACGGATCAGTTTATTAAGTCTGTTGGCATCTGCGACCCTCAGCCTGCTCCCCCAGCATGCAACAGCATAGAGGATCGCACTGGCCACCACAGACTCATAGAAAATCCTCAGCATTTTCTGGCAGATGTTGAAGGACCTCAGTCGCCTCAAAAAATAGAGACGACTCTGGCCCTTCCTGTAAAGTGCTGTGGTGTTTTTAGCCCAGTCCAGTTTATTGTCAATGTGTACTCCAAGGTATTTATAGTCCTCCACAATGTCAACACTGACCCCCTGGATTGAAACAGGGGTCAAGTGTTTCCTGGTCTTCCTGAAGTCCACGATCAGTTCCTTGGTCTTTGCCACGTTGAGCTGCAGATGATTCTGCTCACACCACGTGACAAAGGAGTCGACCACAGCCCGGTACTCTGTCTCATCATCCCTGCTGATGCATCCAACCACCGCAGAGTCATCAGAAAACTTCTGAAGATGGCAGGTCTCTGTGCAGTGGCTGAAGTCTGTGGTGTAGAGGGTGAAGAGGAAGGGGGAGAGGACAGTCCCCTGTGGTGCCCCTGTGTTGCTAATCACCTTGTCAGACACACACTGTGGGAGACGTACATATTGTGGTCTTCCTGTCAGGTAATCAACAATCCAGGACACCAGAGAAGCATCCACCTGCATCGCTGCTAACTTATCACCCAGGAGGGTCGGCCTGATGGTGTTGAAAGCACTGGAAAAGTCAAAAAACATGACCCTCACAGTGCTCGCCGGCTGGTCCAGATGGGTGTAGACACGATTGAGCAGGTAGATGATGGCGTCCTCTGTTCCGAGACGAGGCTGATAAGCGAACTGAAGGGGATCCAGATGTGGTCTTACTATGGGTCGCAGCTGGTCCAGGATGAGCCTTTCCAGGGTCTTCATGATGTGGGAGGTCAGTGCCACGGGCCTGTAATCCTGGGGGCCACTGGGACGAGGCGTCTTTGGTACAGGGACGAGGCATGATGTCTTCCACATCACCGGGACCCTCTGCAGACTCAGACTCAGCATAAACAGTTTATGAAAGACTCCACACAGCTGGGGGGCACAGGCCTTGAGGACAAGGGGACTCACTCCGTCTGGTCCAGCAGACTTGCCTGAGTGAAGTCTCCTCATTTGCATCTCAACCTGGTATTGAGTGAAGGTGATGGGTGGGGGAGGGGTGTCAGGAATCTCACAGGAGGCAACATGTGAAGAGAGAGGCTGGCACAGTGGTGTGGCTCTGGATTCCAGGCTGACTGCAGGTGAGGTTGTGGGGGTGGGAGCAGACACTGTGGTGTCGAATCTATTGAAAAACAGATTCAACTCTTCGGCTCTATTCTCACCTCCCTCAGCTCCCCTGCTGTTGGTTGGCCTGAATCCAGTGATGGTCTTCATGCCCCTCCACACCTCTCTCATGCTGTTCTGCTGGAGTTTCCACTCCAGCTTCCTCCTGTAATTGTCCTTAGCCTCTCTGATCTTGTCCTTTAGTAACACCTGGACCTTCCTCACCTCCTCTTTGTTGCCCCCTCTGAAAGCCCTCTTCTTGTTGTTGAGGAGGGCTTTGATGTCCTTAGTCACCCACGGCTTGTTATTTGGGTAACAATGAACAGTCTGAGCTGGAACAATGGAGTCGGTGCAGAAAGTTATGTAGTCTGTGATACACTCAGTAAGCCCATTGATGTCCTCGGCGTGAGGCTCACAGAGTGTTTCCCAGTCGGTCACCTCGAAACAGCCCTGTAGTTCCGCTATTGCCTCCTCTGACCACCTCCTAACAGTCCTGGTGGTCACAGGTTCCCTCCTCACAATTGGCACATAGCGGGGGGTGAGGTGAATCAGGTTATGATCTGACCTACCAAGTGGGGGGAGGGAGGAGGAGCTGTATGCATCCTTGACGTTAGCATACAGTAAGTCTAAAGTTTTCTCTCCCCTGGTGGGACAGTCCACATATTGTTTGAATGTTGGTAGTGTATTGTCCAGTGATACATGGTTGAAGTCACCCGAGATCACAATAAAGGCACTCGGGTGCTGAGTCTGTAGCCGAGCTATGGCAGAGTGGATAGTGTCACATGCAGCTGTGGGGTTAGCAGAGGGGGGAACATAAACAGCCACCAAGATGACGTGAGAGAATTCCCTGGGTAAATAATACGGCCTGAGTCCAACAGCACACAGTTCAGTGTCCGGGCAACAAATCCTTTCTTTGATTGTTATGTTGGCAGGGTTACACCACCGGTTGTTAACTAAAACAGCAAGCCCACCTCCTTTACGCTTACCGCTAGCGATGCTGTCCCTGTCCGCCCGAACAGTGTGGAAGCCTTCCACGGAAGCATTCTCATCGGGAATGACCTGGTGCAGCCATGATTCGGTGAAACACATCAGGCTACACTCTCGGTATTCCCTCTGACTCCGTACCAGTGCTGAGAGCTCGTCGATTTTACTTGCCAACGATCGCACATTTCCCATCACTATAGACGGCAGACACGGTTTAAACCTCCTCCTCGCTTCGAGCCTCCGCTGTCTCACCGTCACCTTTTTTCTTCTCTTCTGTCCTTGACCTCTGCATCCCCGATGTGTTTTCCTCCAAATTTCAGCTGGTACTTCTGCGGGCACTTCTGCGGGCCTGGCCAGCGAGCCGGCCGGCATCAGGGCGATCAGCTGATCTCTGGAGTAAACAGTCCGTGCGTGTAGGAGATGTGCCGCGGTCCCGTTCCATGATAAAAGTAACAGTTCCACGGCCACCAGAAGAACAAAAACTCTCTCAATCCACATGATTGAGTAAGAGATAGAAAACGGAGGAAAATACAAGTCAGAAAAAAAAAAGAATACGTAAGAAAAAAGAGCTAAACTAAGAGAAAAGCAGGAGCGACTGTAACAGGCTGCACGCTGGTTGGCGCATGCGCACAAAGACCAGATGCAGATGTCTCTGGGTACGCAGGGTTTTTTCATAAAGGCTCGTCTCGTAAAATATTAGATTTTCAGACTACAGTAAACATTACTCTTTTTTCATATGAGAATATACATTTTACCTCCTTGTATTTTGAGATTTTATTATTCTCGTTTTTAATTAAATAACCTTGTGTTAAAATGCTATATAAACTCTATCTTCAGTTATGAGTTATATGCATACCAGAATTTGCTTTTCAAATTGCCCATGTATTCCTTTGCGATATAAATAATGCACTATTTCCATCATGGACCCCTCTGTTTCTTTCTCTTTTCTGTAAACGCTTGCTGCAATCACGATTCAAACTGTGGCAGCTGTCACTAATCCTCAGAAAGTCTCTGGACTGTTGCACAGTGATTAGTCTCGCTTGCCCAGCCTGCCTCTCTCCACGCTTGGGTTGGTACGGCTCCAGTGATACGATGTTGTCAGCAAGACAATAAGAATTCATAATAATAATAATGGATTGGATTTATATAGCGCTTTTCAAGGCACCCAAAGCGCTCTATTCACTCTCGCATTCACACACTTGTGGAGGCAGCTACAGTTGTAGCCACAGCTGCCCTGGGGTAGACTGACAGAAGCGAGGCTGCCATATCGCGCCATCGGCCCCTCTGGCCAACACCAGTAGGCGGTAGGGTAAAGTGTCTTGCCCAAGGACACAACGACCAGATCGAACCGGCGATCTTCCGGTTACAGATGCGCTTCCCAACCCCATGAGCCACGTTCGCCTGTCATAAGGAAGGACGGAAGGGAAAGGTGTTTTCCGGACGCACAGCGGCGCAAGTGTTTGAGAAATCCCGGTTTTACACTGAGGCGCTCTGGCATAGGTATTTTTTCCGTAGTTTCTACTTCATTAAAAAAATTTAAAATACACACACTTCAAAAAAATAGGTACCCTGCTTGTGTCAAAATTTGATTGATGACCCTAGCCTTGACCTTTTGACCCTACCGGAAGTACTCCGGAAGTGACTAATCGAATCCTGATGTGTGTAATATGATCCATAAGCGCAACGAATTGCATCGGGTGATGGGAGGGGGGAAGTGTCTAATCGATTTCATATGTGTGACTAATCGTAAGGAGGGGTGGTTCCTGGGGGGGTCAGAGAGGGAGGGTTCAGGGGCATGGAGAGTTCAGGGGGGTGATGCAGCAGATTTCTGATGAGTCGGCGGAGATCGGAGCGCATGCTGTATAGAGAGACAGAATGATCGCGGCAGTTAGTTTTTCACAGACAAATTCATAGTTTGAATTCTGTCTTAAATATTATGACAATGTGATCTTGATAACTATTTTCTCAGTAAAGAGCTATTTCTTTTTCCAATAGCGGCTTTATTTTACTTTCTCATATTACAGGCGCAATAAAATAAAAACCTTTAAGATTATCCGACTAGTAACGGAATGCATTTATATAGTGGTGGGTGGAGGCAAGCTACACCAGCGCTTGTAATGAAAAGAAGAACTTTCTATCTGCTTGTATCCTACAGGCTGCCCACCTCGTATGTGTAAAAAAAAACATAAATCAGGGTTCATACGCCTTTTTCATGGTCAAATTCAAGCACTTTTAAGCACTTTCAAGGTCCCTTTTCAAGCTTTTCCTTGTTTAAAACATATCTATCTAAAATATAACAGGACACTGGCGTAAATTCTCGACCGTCTCACACTTCTGTTTAATCAGTTTTCTGTTTAACGTTTACTCAGCTGTGTAAAAATCCCGGAGGAACCCACCCGATGGATTAATAAAGTTTTATTTAATCTAATAATCTAATAACTTTGATCTCAGCCAAACCGATTTACTCCGGAACAAATAAAACACAGAAAAAAGGCAAACAATTACATTTTTATGGTATCCGAGTGACTTATATATCATGTTTAACCTGAGTAGCGAAAGAGCAGGGGTCTGAAAACGATGAAGCCAGGAGTCCGTTGCTCTCGCCGGCTGGAGTGACCATTGAACCCCCCGGCTAGCTATCGAGCGGGTGGGTAACAGACGTCTCCGAAAACGTTGGCACACTTTTGGAAATATACGATGTCTTGATAAACCAAGCAGATTTACACAGCTACTTTCTCGCCTGAAAATGTGTTAAAAGTTTATTTTGCGACCCAGAAAGATTAATAAGACTAATTTGAAAACTTAGCAGCGGCCGCCATTGTTGGCACCTGAAATTTGGCTGGGGTATGAATTCTGGGGTATGGTGGGCCACGAAGGACACACCCGACCCATCCTTCAAATTTGGGGAAATGAAGGACACATTTGTCGGCCGCATTTGAAGGAGTCGACGAATTGGGACAGCCTTCGTCGCCTGGCTGTGACGTAATCGGCCTTCAAATGCGGCCTCCGGAGGATGCAGCCGACGTTTTGGGACACAGCTGCTGATTCAGCACAGGAGGGAGGGGGTTAGTGAGTCCTGAGTGATTCATTCGCTCTATGATTCAGCACAGGAGGGAGGGAGTGAGCAAGGGGGTGAGTCTATATACGAAATAGGTATAACGTGTGCGTAACGTAAGTACGACATGGACGCCGTGATAGATTTTATTGTCAACCAACTGCAAGGGCCTGGGAAGGATCACGGTTATTGGTCAAGTGTTTCGTGCCCACAAATTAGCATTTCGTTCGCACGTTATTCCCATTTCATGCCCGCGAAGTAGTATTTTGTGGCCACAATTTATTTATTTTTTGGACCATGTCATCAGAGGGGCTCCGTAGTTTCCCAAAAGCATGTAGGAAAATGTGTTATGGTCTGATGAAATCGAGGTTAAACTTTGTGGACATGATTCCAAAAGGCAGATTTGGCACAAAAATAACACTTTACATCACCAAAAAAAAAACCCCCAAACAAACACCATACCCATGGTGAATCATGGTGGTTTTCAGTATAATGCTTAGGGGTTTCTTTTCTTTAGCTGGAAGTGAGGCTTTAGTCAAGGTAAAGTGAGTAATGAACAGTTCCAAATCCCGGTCACTTTTGGCCCCAAAGGTGCCTGCTAGAAGGTTGAAGATGAAGAAGAATTTCACAACATTAACTTCAAGCATGCATCCAAATCAACAAAAGAATTGCTTCACTGGAAGGAAATTAAACTTTTGCAATTCCCCAGGCAGAGCCCAGACCTCACAATCTGACAAAATTGGAACACATTTGCAAGGAAGAGCGGGCAAATATTGCAGAGTCACAATACGCCATGCTGATAGACTTCTACCAAAGAAGTCTGAATGCTCTGAATTTGTTTAAGGGTGTACTTTTTTTTGTTTTGAAATAATTTATTGTGTCATCTTATATTTGACCTCTTGGTCAGATGTCTCTTGAAAAAGACAGTTTTACTATTAGTGGCATTTTTTTTTTTTTTTTTTTATAAATGAAGGATATATAAAAATTCATTTTACCAAAAACTACCTTGATATTTATTTTATTATTATTTATTATATTTATTCATCATTCATGAGCGACATGTTCGACAGATTTAGGACTAAGAACTCATTTACAGTTTTGATAGTACAATCATTTTTTATTTATTTGCTTAGTTTTTGGCAGATGACCACTTTTTGGCACAAAACTGTGTACTCTACATACAGCTTTTTGGCTAACTGTGACTGCTCTGGCTTTAGCTGATTACTTACCAGTAGGATCAAATAGTCTTTGGTCGGGCTTTTTAACCTTGCATGCATTGTAAATACTCTCTAAAGGCACATGTGTATATGTAATCCTGTGCGGATCATCCATTCTCATCTCGTATCCGCTACATGAACGCTTTTCACAAACAATTCTTTTTCTCTTTGTCTAAGTGCTCTTCTTTATCCACTTGTGGTGGGAGTAAGGCAAACAGAACCAGCATGCTTGGCAAGCAGGCAGATCGGGTCATGGCCCTCAGTGAATGGGAAGAATACTGGCAACGGAACAAAATTGTTTTCCATCAGCCCCAAGTGCACAAGTAAAGACCCCACTTTTATCTACCTCAGTGGCGTAAGAAAGTAAAAACTGTGTCCCGAAATACTTTCAGAAAACTAGTCCAAACAAGTTGGACCCCAACCCAGCAGAGATTAAGGCCTCATTTTAAACTGATGCTGATGCTCCCAACAATCAGAAAAGGAAGGCAAGCTTATTGATACAGTTTGAGGTCAGCTGGAGCTATTTGGTTCAATTTTGGTTTTTGGAAAAAGGCAGGAATAAAGGAGCAGGCTTGGAGAAAAGTGAGTGAATATTGAAGGACCTGCTGGCAGGTTATGGAAACGTGTTACTGTAGCTTGATTCCAACGATCTGCAGTCTTCCCATTGGCTGCAAATATTTGTGTTTAAACAAGTAATGTGAGGTGAAACCTTATGCTTTGCTTTGCATTTGGTGTGAAAGTTCCATTAGGGAGGTTTAAAGTTATTTTTGAATCTGTTCATCTCTTAGGTCCTCCTTTTTTTTGTACCTGATGAGCAGTTACACAGTCTGTTTGGTGAGTACTATGAAAAATAATTATGGCTGAGCAGTTTTGCACACAATCATACAACCACTGCCTAGAAATTAACCAAAATACAAAATAGATATGTGCAGAATTTGTTAAATTTATGGGTCTTTTTTCCAGAAATTTCCTGATTTTTTTTTTTTTTTTTTTTTTTTTAATTTCAGGAAGCAGCTGTGACATAGAGTTGCTGCAGTCAATGGATGCCATGACAGACCTACAGCGACAGTGGTGGCTGGATAAATGTACTCAAAATGCGTACCTCATCACTCCGAAGAGCAGCTAAAGACTAGGATCCCAGTTTAAAGACCTTAAGAAAGCCGATCCTGGTGAAGGAAATCCTAGGGAGAAAAGTAAAGTGCTAAATGAGTTTTTTTCAGTTCCTGAAAGCTTTTAAAAACAATACTTTTAAAATAGAACAAAATGTTTATAACGCCTCAGTTGTTATACACTTTAAATGTTAATAAATTACTTATAAAACATTTACAAAATGTGTGAGGGTTTTTTTTTACGAGTTTGATAGCTGTTTTTGTTGTATTTTTTTATTAATTGCATTCTTTTAGGACATACTAAAAATAAAACCATATATAGAATGTAGGGGCCTGTAATGTTATGACAACCAATCAAGTGGTTTTAGAATACAGTTATACAGATCTGGTGTATTGCCACAAGTCAAAAGCTTAAATCCCAAGAGTCCTGTTGGATTTATAAGTAGTGCTAATTCCGACCAGTCCACATCTACAGCATCTGACGCTTTCGAATTTAATTGTGAGCCAATGGCCAGTTTTCAGGAGTCAACAATATAAATGATACTGGACTCTTTCCTGGCTCTGTCCATGTGCATTAATCTAATAACCTGGTGCAACTGTGATTCATCCTTTTTAATATAACTGATTTGAAAAGAAAAGGTGAGTGAAGAAGAAACTCTCAGTGCATTGTGAGTGGTCCCCAGCAGCTTAAGTCTATTGCAGTGAAACGAACGGAGGGTTCAAGCTCACCTGATCCAGCTCTTCTACAAGCTGGGGGAAAAAAAAGGGACGTTTTTAACTCGTTAAAAGTACAGAGGGTGAGTGTCCCAAATCCAAACTGGGAGTTAGTTCCACAGAGGAGGGGCCTTCTTCTATGGAACCATAAAAAAAGAAGAAAGACATTTGCTTTTTGTTATGCACTGTATGATTAATACTTCCAGATTTGTAAGCAAAGGTGTTCTTGGAAATAATGTCCCCATCTGATAAGAAAATATTTACCCTCAAACCGCAGCTGGTTTTTGGCTACACAGCGTCACTGTTTTGGTGTTATTTGCCTCACTGGTTTGTTTTATGAATCATTGGTACACCACAACATAAAGAAGGATGTGAATGTGGGACTAATAAAGGGTAACTTACATTGTGAAACTTTTCCATATGTTTTGGGTGAATAAATTGCTTCTAGCCATGATATCAATATATTTCCAAGTTTATTTACATCACTAAAAAAGAAAAATCTGATTATTTACCTTAAAAAGCTTCTCATTTTATGCAAGTCATTTGGCAAGTTTCAGACATCACAGTTTGGTTTCTCACGTGACAAAAGAGAAATTCTTTGTTTCAAGAAGTTGGACCAGTTATCAAAGGCATGTGAGCTAGAAGCTTTGACTATCTTTTCTTGCAGTGGATTTGCACAGTAGAAGATGCAGATTACTGCATCTGCAGTAATCTAACCTAATCAGCTCTGACTAACTACTGATTCTTTTGTGTGTGATCACTCACCCTTAGATAGCTGCAGCTAGGTCTGGTTTTGTAACATCATGTGTTCTCAGCCCTGTCTCCAGATATGAATGTTAAAGTTTCTCGCTAAAGTTCTCATTATATCATTGGTCTTAGTTCAAACTGCCTTTTGTATGCAAAGAGGGGTCATAGGAATGACTGTAGCCATGTCGGTATGCTTTGCCCCACCTGGAGCCTCATTTATCAGACGGACTACCGATGAATTTTGATAGCATACACGAGAAGTAGACAACTTTGCATGAACTTTCCTAACAAAGTGATAGGAATTATCAGCTAAAGATATGAGAAAATGCTCGCCAGTCATGTCATATCATAAAGAAAAAACCACAAGTAATAACCGCTGCTGTTCGTGCTTTGCTGAAAGGCATTAAACACTTTCTCAGACCTGAAATGACTTTTTTTATTCATATACAAAAATTGTTTTTTGGGTTTTTACCCGCTCTCAGTACAATGGTTTTTCTCAGTAAACCCTTATTTAACCTGATACTATACTATATGAGGTGAAATAGCAAAACACGTGCAATCAGAATATGCATAAGCAAAATTTACTTAATGCTAAATTCTGTAAAGCAACCAGAAACAAAACATTAGGAGAGATTTTAATCTTACATTCAAGTAGCTGTGATACATACATCAGTGGATGACCCAACAAAAAGCAAGACTGGGGTTGGACTTCTTGGACACTCCAAAGAGTGATTCAAGCTTATGAGATTCGAGTGCTCAGGAAAGCAGATACTGGGTAAACACACAAGCGCTTAGCCAGAAAAAAGAATTAAAATAGAAAATGGATATTCCAGAATGATTACAAAACACTCCGCATATCCTTCTCTCTCTCTCTCTTTTTTTTTTAAACTTTTTGCACTATATACTATAGTACACACATTAATGCTTGACTTTTGAAAGATGTCAAAAAATGTACTGACTCTTTAGACCCCTGCAGTATATCTAAACACAACAGCAACTTGTATGTTCATTTTAAATATGTTTTGACTCCTTTTTTAATTGCAATAAACTGTGACTATCGAGGATTTAATGGGGGTAACGGGGTTTATTTTACGGGCCAAATAACGTTGTAGTAACATAAATCCTAACAGCATCATCGGGGAGAAAAAGTGATGTGTAAAACACTATGAACACCATTAGCACAAGGATATAATCTACTGATGGCCTTATGGGGTTATGTTGTACGATTAAAATGCTTCTGCACGCGTATTAATCCAAGTTTGTTTGTTTTTGTGCTTTTACAGCACTCCGGTCAGCTAATTGAAATCCGCATCTGAAGGCTCTGACTGCCTCTGACCAGCTTTTTCGCCATTGGCTGTTGCCTGGATACCGTGGCTAACATTAGCAAACAACAAACAGGAAGGAGCATAACGGAGTGAAAGCTTTCTGGGAAATTTGTGTTATAAAAATGACAAAATATTTAAAGGATTCCAAAAATGTAAGTTACGACAAATAAATGGGAGAATTCTTAAACTTTTGGACATTTTTGTAACAAAAAAGTGTGGGGGGATATCAAATGTTATTTTTCTGCCGGTAAATATTATCGCGCGGTGTCTGGGCTGCTCCCTTTTCGTCGTTAACCTTGAAATGCCAGACTCGAAACTCGCCGTGTGTACTTTTCAGGTGAACATTTCCCCTTTAGGCCGCTGGGTTTGGAATGATAAATCTAAAAAGCTGGAGTTTATCAGGTGAGGAAAGCAAGGCAATAAGCCACTAGTATACATCACCTGCGAGCAGGAGAAACTGTTAAATATCACAATGGTAAGCTTTTCTCTTCCGTTTCTAGTTCTTACCCAAGAGAAGAGAATGTTTTGACGGCGAGTCTAACCAATAACAACATTAAAGAGCTTCAGGAGCGAGCAGAGTGGTATGTGTGGGTCAAACAGTACCTTAAACTTGAAAATAAAAAGACTCTTCATTTGTTTATTTATTTTTAAGTAATTCGTGATGTTTAGGGAACTAACCTGCACATGTTCATCTCTGCTGTGTCCTCAGGTTGGCTGACATATTTACAATGAACCACAGAGGGCGCCAAAGGATTAGGAGCAGACTGAGCCCTGCTCATTTCAATGCGTACAGGTCCTCAGTGCTGAAGAGACAAGCGGACCGGGTCACCATTGAGGATGTTAAACGCAAGTCCCACTATGATGCTGAACTAACAACACTTATATTGTGTGATTTGAGGGTCATTATACAATTGGAGGACAATTAAGGGTTCAAAACTTACATTAAAAAAAAAACTTTTACAAATATTTTTGTGTTATGTATTTAAGAAAAACAAATAATAAACCGTTTGTGAAGCTAAGGAATCAGAGCTACCCTTTTTCTGAGATATTTTAGTTGCTGTGTGCTAATGCTTGACACAACCCTTAAGCTGCAGGAAAAAAATCCATCAGAGAAATTGCTACAATATTAGGAGTGGCAAAATTTACAGTTTGGTATATCCTGAGAAAGAACAAAAGCACTGGTGAACTGGTGCAACGCAAAAAGAGCTGGACGTCCACAGAAGACAACAGTGGTGGATGATCACAGAATTATTTCCATGGTGATGAGAAACCCCTTCACAACAGCCAACCAAGTGAACAACACTCTGTAGGAGGTAGGCGTATCAATATCCAAGTTTACCATAAAGAGAAGACTGCATGAAAGTAGATACAGAGGGTTCACTGCAAAGTGCAAACCACTCATAAGCCTCAAGAATAGAAAGGCTAGATTGCACTTTGCTAAAAACCATTTAAAACCACCAGCAAAGTTCTGGAAAAACATTCTTTAGACAGATGAAACCAAGATCAACCTCTACCAGAATGATGGCAAGAAAAAAGTATGGAGCAGGCGCGAAACAGCTCATGGTCTAAAGTCTATCACATTATCTGTAAAACATGGCGAAGGCAGTGTGATGGCTTGGGCGTGCGTGGCTACCCGTGGCACCGGGACACTAGTGTTTGTTGATGATGTGACACAGGACAGAAGCAGCTGAATGAATTTTGAGGTGTTTAGAGACATTGTCTGCTCAAATCCAAATAAATTGAGAAATTGATAGGGTGGCATTTCATAATACAGATGGACAATGGCCCAAAACATACAACCAAAGCAACCCAGGAGTTTATTAAAGCAAAGAATTCTTGAATGGCCAGTTCAATCACCTGATCTTAACCCGACTGAGCATGCATTTCACTTGTTGAAGACTAATCTTTGAACTGAAAGGCCCACAAACAAACAGCAACTGAAAGCTGCTGCAGTAAAGGCCCAAAAATGAGGAAACCCAGCATCTGGTGATGTCCATGAGTTCGGATTTTCAACCAAGTATTAGAAATGAACATTTTATTTTGAGTTATTTCATTTGTCAAATTACTTTTGAGACCCTGAAATGAAGAGATTGTGTTAAAATGCTTTAGTTTCTCTAGTTTCTCACAATTCTATGTAATCTAAAAGTCTGCACTTCAACTGAATCTGAGTTGTTTCATTTAACCAGAATTGTTAACCAAAAAAAATTGTCTCTGTCCAAATATTTATTGGCCTAACTGTATGTGCACATTTTTCTACCAATTGCTTTTAAACTCAGACCAGACTTCACATAAAATGTCAAACAATGACTCATTTAGTTAGATGTTGATATTTTTACATCTACTGACATTAGATGGCTGTTTGTGATTACACTTTCTGTGTTGTAGAGGTGGCTGTCGGTTTGCTACAGGAGAATTATTTGCTTCCCGTTCCTCTCCGCTTTCTGGAGTTATTGAAGTAATGAATTACATAATATGACCTTATCCATTCATAACTTTTTTTTCTAGGTATCATATAAAAAAGATCTCATACTTCTGTGCCCTTGTCTTGATGCAGGAGTGACGAGCTCGATGAAGTCCTCATTACACTTCTTCTTTACCTGTCTTGCTTTTTCATACATAAGACCCTGAAGAATAAATCTGTGCATACAGCAGTGTAAGTAGAGTACAAGCTGGTAAATTCTACCTTTGTTTGAATCCTGTTGTATTTTACTTACATGCATCTGTGTTTAATTCCATTTCGTGTCTCTTACCGCTCTCTTTTTTTCCTCTTCGGCTCCTTAATGCCATTAATGGTGATAGCCTGTCAGAGCACCAGATGATGGTGGAGGCTTGGGCTAAAAAGGAGATGGCTCAAAAGAAGTTGGCTGTCTGCTACTTCCGCCTGATGATGGATCTGAAAAGAGAACATCATTGCCCATATCACAAGTGAGCAAACTCACTGAACAGCTGGTAGGCAGAGAATGTCCCCTTTTCTCTGTAATATTTTCACTCCGATGTTGTATACTTGTTATGTATACAGATGTATTACTTATGATACTTGAACAAAAATACTTACTGAGTAGCAATAGTGAGACTTTCTTAAAGAGGTCTAAGGAAGCCACTGAATATTATTTAGCTGAGATTATATTTACATCACTAAGTGCAGCATTTAAAAATGTTTTTATTTTTTGCTTTCCATTTTTCTTGTTGTTTGTTATCAGCAGTGTGGCTGATCAAGATTCCTGAAGCCTCAGTAATGAAAAAGAAATTGTAGCCTCTTTTAATTCTAAGGGCTTAGATGTCAGATTATATACGTTATTATGTAAATTCAATCTCAGGTTTATAACAACATGTGTCATTATTTATTTTACATAAACTAAACCCAAAATGCAGAAGCAATGTGTAAAAAATGAAGTACAACATTAGTGCTTCCAAAGGAATTAAGAGGGTAAGTAGCAGTCAAGTGCTGCTAATCGCTTGATTACTTGATCATCAGCAAGTGTGACCACCTTGTTAAAAGCCCACATTTTGGCAGTTTGCTAATCTGTAGTAACACAATGCCAGTGATGAAAGACATCAGTCATGATCTTAGAGGAAAAGAGTTAAGCCATTTCCAAACCATTTAATGTACATCATTCTACAATGAGAAAGATTATTCACAAGGAGATAACATCCAAGACAGCTGCCAATCTTTCCATTTTTGGATGTTTCAGAAAATTCACCTCAAGCGCAGACTGTGCAATTCTCAGAGGAACTGTCAGAAACCCAAGAGCTACATATTAGACCAGGGGTGGTCAACTCCAGGGCTCGAGGGCTGTTGTCCTGCAGGTTTTAGATGTTACCCTGGGTCAACACAGGTCAATCACATGATTAGTTCGTTACCAAGCCTCAGGAGAACTTCAGGACATGTTGAGGAAGTCATTTAGCCATTTGAATTTTCCATTGTACATATATTGTGCTTGGAAGACACAGGAGTAAAGAGTCTTTAACCCTCGTGCTACCCTAGGGAAAAACGGGACCATTTATGGTACTTTTGGATTTTCGATTTTAAATATATCAGTCATTTTAAAGACCAGTTGCATGATACTTGCCCAGGATGTGAATTTTAGGATTATTTTTAAAATTCAATGATCCCCTCTATGGTGTGGTGTATAGTAAAGGAGATTCACATATTTACCCCCTCCCTTTGCCCTTGTACCATTTTGGGTCCCATTGACTCCCATTATAATCACATATTTTCGATATACTGTAATCCTGACATGTGATACAATACAGAAAAAGTGAGACACTTTATAAAACATAAATAAAATCAGAATGTAATGAATCTCGTCAATTTTTATTTACATTTTACACACCGTCTCGCTTTTTGGAATTGGGTTTGGGAGGAAGGAGTTGAAAAATATGAACTCTGGTTTTACTTTGCTCAGAGAGCCCATATCCACATGCTTTCTTCCTTTAATTGGATTCAGGTAATAGGTATATTTTAAAGAACGCTAACACCTTGATGCTAGATTTTTTTTATGTATTCTTTCTGAAGATTTGAAAGGTTTCTTTGGATTTCTTTTCCAGTTTTTATGCTTACATTTTATCACAGATTGGCATGGTGTTGAATACTGTTCTTTGTGGTCATGTCTTTAAAAGGGTTTAATCAGCAAAATGGTACCTGCTGTTTAAGTACAGCAAATAATAGTTTTTTAAATGTGGCCAGACAGCTCACAAATCCTAAACCAAAAAGTTAGGCTCTATGCTGAAATCATTATGTCATTCATAGTCAGTCAATACCAGTGTGTTGTTAATACAAATATCCTGTGTTTATTTCTAGGAGGCAGATATCGTCAAATAGAAGAGAGTGGCTTCTTCATGCGGTAAGGTGCAATCATGACAATGTGCTGCACATGTTTCTCACATTCAAAGCTTACGGATCACCCAGATTGATATATTTTTAATGAGTGTTAGGAACTGTTCCCTATGTCAGTTGTCTAACTTGTTGAAATCTGATGAATTTGGCTGGATGTTCTTGAAAGATTCAAAACTGTATTGTCACACCTGTAGACAAAAATGGGTCCTTCAGCTGGTCAGGGTCGAGGCCAGTTCACCATCTGTGATTGCAGGCAGCGGGGAGCAGAGCAGAACCACACTGAGTGGTGTTTTAGCTGGTGTCCTTAATGAATTAGTTACTGGTAGGGGATGTTGATTCAACACAGGTGCTTTGCTTTGACAGGTCCTCACTGGTATTTAGCCAGGTGGCTTGACAAGGAGGGCAATGCCACGCTAACAGCAGCAGCCTATTGACTGCTCAGTGTGTGACCTTTTGAACAGAAATAGCTATTGTGACCTTTTCAAAAACACAGATGACTAAGGTGCCACCTGGGGCTTTGCTCTGCGAGTAGGGATACTAAATGTTTGTTCTGTGAATACATGGACAAAATGTACGAATGTCCGCTTGATAAAGAACTGATTCGGTCTCCCTTTTTCTAGTGCTTGTACAGCTTCTTCTGCTACGTGGCCTGGGTGACGTTTGGCAGGAGGGACCTGAAGGACATCCAAGAGGAGGTTGGACGTCTTTTGTACTCTGACTCGTTCAACATGGCAGTGAAGAATATGACTGACGGCGACTCGGGAACTACCAGTAATGGTTCAGTGGAGACAGGAGCAGCTCACTCCAAGATGAGACATAATAGTCCACTAAAACAAAGGTATATAAATGTGAAGTAAAGGTTGTTTTGAGGTGTTACTACAGACTCCTCTGCATATTTTTATTTAACAGGTATTTAAAATGCCTTTGAGTAGACAAAAGTGTGGTAAAGTTATGCTCCTGATCACAGTCCTACTACTGTGACGTTACCATTCCATATTTATTGTTTTCACCCACATGCCAGTCATAAAAGGTTATAAAGCAGCACATGCAATGGCCTTGGTGTATAATTACAGCATTGCTGAGGTTTTCCCATTGATGCCGGCATTTTTACAAGCAATTCTTTAAATATTTACAAATGGTGAAAAGCAATCATGACTAGAGGGTAAGGTGGAAAGAAATTGTAGGTAAAAGGAGATCGTTATTCTGCTTTAGCTTGTTCCTAAATTCACTCTTTTAAAGTTTATTCCAGTGGATGCTTAGAAACAGACCAAACATCCAGGTTACCATTTCTGTTCATCTACATTGCAGAAAAGAAATTGGTGTATTCACTCAGACCACCTGAGTGAACAGGGATGAATTAGAAATGGAAGGATGTCAAAAATTCCCAGACACACTCCTAAACCTTGTGGAAAGCATTCCCAGAGATTTGAAGCTGTTATAGCTGCAAAGGGTCGACCTCATATTAAACCCTATGAGTTAAGAATGAGACGTCACTCAAGTTCATGTGTGTGAAGCAGATGAGAGAATACTTTTGGCAATATAGTGCATCCCATGAAATCAGTTTCCAGATTTGCTATTTGGAAATTAGCGCCTAAACACTTATTGATTTTTAGTTTAACCATTAGTATGTGTAACCAGTCTTAACCCGGATCACCACATTACACTGCAAACAAGCTAATAGCTCGGACAATAAATTTGAGTTTGATGGATGCCATGTATGACGTCTAACTGAAAAATGATTGATGTAGACAGATTCACGGCTTTGTCCAATAGGAGGGGACCATCTGACAGCCTGCTTTGTGTAGCTCAGTTCTGTTGGACATGAAATGGGTAGTTTTGTAAGCTGTCAGAGGGCTGGAGCTCTTTCCTGCTGTCAGGTTGAAAGCAAACAATCAAAAGCCAGGCTTGAAGCTTGCTCTCCTCCTGAGGGTGGATGTACACAATTTGAAATGCCTTCATCACCCACAGAAAATGCTCTAAAACATCTGTTAGGCCAGCGGTCTCCAACCTTTTTTGCGCCATGGACCGGTTTATGCCCGACAATATTTTCACGGACCGGCCTTTAAGGTGTTGCGGATAAATACAACAAAATAAAACTAGTACCGGTACCAAAAAAAAGAAAATTTATTCATAACACACGTGAAAAGACCCAGGAAAACCGAGTAAACGATAAAAACGATAACAAAATAACGCTGAAAACCGATAAAAACCCTGAAAACCATACATTTCACACCTGAGCCTCAACTCTCGCGGCCCGGTACCAAACGACTCACGGACCGGTACCGGTCCGAGGCCCGGGGGTTGGAGACCGCTGTGTTAGGCTATGTATTTGTTGTATTTTTTTTTTTCTTTAGTATCAGCATCTGGATCTGGAAAGTCTTACTACCATAACAGCTTTTCTGATTAACCACGTCAGGATATGTATTTAAGTTTCCACCATAAAGATCATAGGTATGACAAATTAGTACGAAATGTGTCTTTTTCCATAATTTACACAGCTGTTGTGTAAATTATGTTGCTTGGATGAGCTTTCATATAGACAAATATTCATTATGGCTTTAGTGTTGTAAAATATGTAAACAGCTCCAGCTGTAAGCTGTGTAAAATGTATTTGAGAGAAATGTGTCCACACTGCTGTATGACACACACAATCCTTCTCCTTAAATATACCCTTTTTACACTTGCATATTTCCCTTGGGGGTTTAAATATAGAATGTTTATTTATTCATTTATTTAAAATGCTCACCTGTTCTGTGATTTGGCTTTTTATCAGCACATCCCAAAGGCACCCACTCCTCAGCAGCATAGTAAATCAGCGATCCCCTCTGATGGTGTCTCTGCTGCCCTCGCCCAAAGAACAGTCACCCCATCTGTTCCTGGGCAGCCGAGCCAGGAATCAGATCCCTCTGAAGGCCGAGTACTGTGACACCAAAGCCCTCATGGAGCAGCTCGACCAGCAGCTGGCCTCTGTCAGGTGATGTAGAACTTCATGTCCTTTGTGTTTTACTATGATGAGGGGCAAGATGGGTTGGTTTGACTACAGGCGTATCACAAACAATGGTCAAGGCTGTGTGACAGAACATGAATGAGGCTTATGGCAAGCTTGTTAAAAGTCACCCAGAAGACAAAGAGACGAGTGCTTCTGTCAGTGTTTCTTAAGTTTAACCTCTGTTTTGATCCAGCTTATCTGATACCTACTTCTCCTCCTTACCTATTAGCAGGAGCTTACCTACTGCAAAAAAAAAACTGCCTTTGGTTGTATAAATAGTAGGGAGATGATGACTGTGTTCTGCATTTTTAGTCTGATCTGGTTAAATTAAGTGTACTTAGTTAAAAATTAAGTACACTCCATGACTCAGTAACTTTTAACAGTAACAAAAAGCAATAACTTATAATTTAAATTTTACCATTCTTTCACATCACTGTTGAGGAATTCTGGCCCATTCTTCTTCTTTCTTGTTTATGCACTGCTCTCTAATGGCCCTGGCACAGCAGGTTCAGGTCTTGACTTTTAATAGGCCATTGCAACGCCTTCATTATTGTCTTTTTCAGCTGTTGTAGATTATTGCTTGAGATTATTGTCCTGTTGCATGACCCAGTTTCAGTCAGACAGCTGTCGGCCTCACATTTGACTCCAGAATACTTTGGCATACAGAGGGGTTCACGGTTGACTCAATGACTGGATGGTGTCCAGGTCCTGGCCACCCTCCAGGATGGGTGCAAAACAAGTCCAGATCAACAACCCTCCACCACTGTGCTTGACAGTTGGTGTGAAGTGCTTGTGCTGATATGCTTTCATCAAATGTGGTGCAACTGACTATGGCCACACATCTCCACTTTGGTCTTGTCTGTCCAAAGGATATTGTTCCAGAACTCCAATGGTTTGAGCAGGACAACCTAAGCTTTGCTGCTGTTCCTTTTAGAGAAAATTGTTGTTTTTTTCCTAGCAACCTTTCCAAACAAGCAAACAATTGCACAGTTATGATCTTTAACATTTAACATGCCAACAGAGGTATGTAGAGTCTGAGATGTAGCTCTTGTTTCTCTGAGCATTACAGTCTGACCTTGGCGTAAAGTTGCTGGGATGTAGTGAGTAATCTTTCTCACTGTATAATGATGGACTCCAGATTGTTTGGACAATGAGCTTAGAAAAAAAGTGGTTTATCTAAGATTATTGCTGATGCCTTCCTCCTAAGGATTGTCTTAAACTAACAAAACGTCTGCTTTTACAGAGGGTCGCACTTGATCAGTTAATCAAGTCTATTAGATTAGCACCACCTGGCTGCTTCTGACCCTCGTAATTCTAATGTAAGCAGTGAGGATGTTCTTAGTTTTTCATAGGGCTGCTTACAGTCCTGTGAAGACTTTCTTTTTTCGACTGTAACTGACTGAAATGCAGGATGAAAATATTTTTTAAAAATGTAAAAAGGAAACCTGTAATCTTTAGGGCCATCTAATTACGTTTTGTATTTGATCTAAAATGTGGAATAATTCATAGATTTTAATTATACAAATGATGTTCCTTTTTTGTTATAAGTTATAGATAATATTTCCTCCAAGATATCACTATTGTTTTTATTTTTTTTTTTAAATCTTTCTTTCATTTAATCAGGTTTGGGATTCTTGGGAAGCCCTTGGATCGATTCAGCCACAGTACGCTGATACCCTATGGACAACAGAAACATTTCATGAGGATAAGGACAAGGAGGTAGACAGTGATGGTAATAACAGTGCAGATCATTCTGGAATCTGTGCTCAAGGTACCGAGTTGTCCTTCGTAGGACACAAGTGGCGGCCTTTTCAGACATGGAAGCGCCATCCACATAAAGATTAAAAACTGCACACTGTAAACGTTGCATATTGAATGACTTGCATGTGAATGTGTGTACTCTCAGTGGCCTAACATCTATTTGCACATCACACAGGTAAAGAAAAGGCAAAGAATGAGGTAGAAGCTGAGATTTCAGTCTTTCATGTGTGGCTCATTTTCAAAAATCATATTCCTGGACTGTTATCATACATGATATTTGTTGGGAGACTTAAGCCCTGTGAATATAAATCTGTTTAGTGCTTCCAGCTGGTGGTGCTGTTGAATAAAATATAATGAAATCCATAACACTTTTGAAGGTCTCCTTTCTATAGAATATGAAATATATTCAGTTCACATAGAAAAATAAAGCAAGTCGACCTCAGCGTGTTCATAATTCAAACTGGGCGATATGTAAAATTATGCATGCTCCACACCAAGATTTTTTTTATTTATTTTAGGTCTTTGAAGGCTTTCCTTCAGTTGACTTTGTCATTTATGGGTCCTTGTGCTGTTGGAAACAAGACTCACAATCATGTGAACTAGTGCCACACACACACACTCACACACCACCCTAGCCAGGCTTGGAAGCAGAAGGGGCTTTGCCTTTGCCCTAATTGGCTGTGTAATCTGGGACACCAGGAGTAGACTTAAGCCCTGTGAGGATAGGAAAGAGAGCCTGGGAAGCATTAGGACGGGGGATGGGTCGCAGGATATAGTTTTAATTTCAAAAATTTTGAAGTGTATTTGATTTCTGCCCAAGTGCCTTTGACACAATTCAGTTTTCTTGCTTGTTTTTATTCAGGTCACAGAGGATGAATGATCTGAAGACAGGCACAGGGAAAACTGTAAAGGTCACATGCTACTCTTGTTCTTCTTTGGCTACCGTCTTTCCCCCCTGATGATTAATATCACTTTCCCTCTCTGTCTCCTCCCTTGTTCCTTTTGCCTTCCTCCTCCTCTAGATCGGTGTGGCTAATAACAGGCAAACTGACAGATACTTGACAGGGTGAAACCTGTCTTGTCTGTTAATGCTTCTTGCTCACTGGCCTGGATTAATAATCAGAGGTGTTAAACTGGCTCGGGAGTACTGACAACAACTTAAGTTAAACTAAAAAGGCTGTTCATCAAAATGTAATCTGAGGAATATTTTTACTTACTTTGTGTGTAAAATTTGCTGTTTAATGACAGTCAAACTATTTGGAGATAAAACAAGTAAAGGTTTTTCATTAACATTTCTGATATAAAGAATTAAATCCCAGTATGCTTCATGATGCTTTTCTCTTTAGAAAAGCATAATAAAGCCTAATTTAGTTCATGTAAACCATCACATGACCATTCCTAGAATTTAATTGTGCCCCTGAAACCTAAAGCCAATTTTCCAAAACACAAGGAAAAAAAGAATAATTAATCTACTGACTGTACACTCTCAACTCAGCACAGGGTAGTGAAATTAATTTTAATTCCATGCAAACAGCTGGAAATAGTTTGGTTTTAAATGACACTTCCTTCCACAAAATATTCTGGTGAATTATTTATGTTAGTGAGCAATTTGGAGGAAATGGTGCTTATGTTACTGCAAAAGTACAAAACCATCTTCTTTCTACCTTGATTTTCCTTCAGCAACTTCTCCCAACCCCTCAAAAAAAGAAGGGGTGATTGCTTGCAACTTTCTTTCATGCACCAACAAGCAGAGTGCCACTTGTGTCAGGTGGAAAGTGGAACAGCGTGTTGAAGCTCTCCATCTCAAAGGCTTCTTTTTGATATGCTCCAGCTCTGATTTTTACCACCCTTTGTACAAAAGTGTCTGCCACTGATTGAAATGTAATTAAAACATACCACATTTGTCTAATAGCCTTTCAATAACGCTCAGGGAATCTTTCAAAGAAAGGTTTCCTTGGAATTTAGTTTTGTGCCCGTGCTTTGTGCCTCAAATGGCATTTTATTTCAGTATTTTATTTTGTTTTAATAAGATTAGATGAGGGAGGAAAAAGCACTTAGTCTTGTGAATCTGAAGATGTCAGGATGTGTGTGTGTTGCCTCAGAGGCATGAGCTGATGATTTGCAAACATGAAGAATTCACTAGAAAAAACACAACCAGTGATGGTGCAATACTCTACCAAGAACTACCTAACACTTAAAGACTTACCAGAACCAGGAACCACTCGACATACTTAATAAATCTGCGAACAAAGAAGAAAAAAGGTGCAATGAAGGTGAAAGCAAACGTAGTTTTTCTGAATCAGAAGTTAAATGTTCAGCCTTGGTTTTCATCACAAACTGCAGAACTGCAGATTTAAGCCTCTAGAGAAAGTTGTCAACTTATACCAACAGGGGGAGACTTTGCCCATAGCATTATTTCCACCCATATTGTGAGCGTGTTTCTAACGGGGTGCTTTGCGCTTTATTCACATAAAGCCTGTTTACTGATACAAAAATACAGCTGCAGAAGCTAATCAAACGCGTTGGTAGAAATGCTGCACGACAAACTCGAGGCTTGATTGTAAATTGGCGCAGTTGCTGAATTAAACTGTGTAATCCTCATTACGGTGCAATTAAGGATTGTTACGCAGACAAGGAGATAAATGGCTCATTTAGCCGAGCCTTTTTATCCTCGTGCAGAATTGTTATCCGACCTCCCGGGTTGAAATAATAGACAATAGTAAACTAATTAAAATAAAGACTTACTGTACACCAATAAAACTACACGAGCGATTTGTTGTGAGTGTCGTTACTGCCTTGTTTTTGGTCGCTCGCTCGCAAGTTCTCTCTGCGTCTCGCGGTGACTCGGTCGAAAGGAGCGCACGCACTCACCGGAGCGCCGGTAGCGACGTGCTCGCGCTTCTACACTTTGCCCCTTTCTTATTTTGAGCGAGCGCTCGCGCGGAGGGAGAGAGAGAGCGAGCGAGGTGTCTCGTGCAGATTCCATTGACACACACACCGGAGCGCGGAGGACCTCGCTGTTAAACCGTGCGCATTTGTACGGTTACATACATTTAGTCAGATTTTACACAGCAGAAAAAAGAGAGAAAGAAAAAAAAGAAGTGCCCGGGGTGAGGGGAGGAGGAATAATCAAAACGCAACACGTATCCGGTGGGATCCCACTCCTGAGAGAGAGAGAGAGAGAGAGAGAGAGAGAGAAGCGGCAGGAGTTGGGTGCAAGGAAAACGAGAGGGAGAAAGAAGAAGAGTGGGGAAACATTTGACATTTCGTTTGCCACAACGCGTTTTTAACTCTCACAGAGGAATTATGAGGAACGTTTGGATAATTTTCACCCTCGGGCTGGTTGTTTTCCTCGCCGGGGAAACGGTAAGTTTTTTGGGGGGGGTTTGGAAAGCAAACTTAAACTACTGAGCATTGAGTTGGGCTGTGAAGGGGGGCGAGGAAGGCGACTTGGGTCCACGTAGAGACAACTCGCTGCTGTTTGTAGCTGTTAGAGGAATCCCGTCAAAGCATTATTTTTTTTTCCAAGCAAAAAAAAAAAAAAGTCTTTAATTTCACGGCAAATAACGAGAAGGGTTCTCTAGAATGATAAATCGTTGTCAGCTAATCTATCCAGCTACAATAAAGGTACTGCTGCCCCTGTGCTCAAGTATTCACTTCTTTTAGATTTAAACCTGCCTTCGTTCTTATTTACCCAGAGGTGCTCGGCTTTAGTCTTCCATACTTTAAATGCCGTTATACGAGCAAAGTTAGGCTGGAACGAGGGGTCACTAAACTGGCTACGAGGTGCTCTGTGCAGATGTATTGCAGTGATTTCACGAGAATCTCTTAATCCCCATGGAGACAACTGTGCAGATTCATGCCCACATTAGTAGTAGTGCAAATGTCATCATGACTGGAGAATTCTGTTTACCCCCCCCTCTCCCTTCATTTTGATGACAAGAATCATCTTAATGATGCTTAAAAAAATCTCTGAAGTTTCCCTTATCTCTTCCCAGTTTCAGGCTAGAGTAAGTCTCCTAACTGAGTGGGCATCGCCCTGTAAATTGGCTGGGTTGTTGGAATGACAGATTTTGGCACTTTTATGTGCAGCCTCTGTCATTATTGTCCCCTCCTGTTGTTTCTCTGTGGGTTGTGACTTGTCGCCTGGCACAGTGCCTCCTCCACTGTTAGAACCACTTGTCTAATTAGCTGATTCAGTCACTGTTGTTTTAATGACTCATTGTTTTACATGATGTCACCTCCAGAGTACTTTTTTTTCACATTTTTTTTATTTTAATGTTTTCTGTGTCTGCAAGAAACCGTATGAGTCTTCACTGTACTTTGACTATAGGATGCTAAGTTTTGTAAAGGTCCTCAAAATTTCAGTACAAGAGACAATTATACTCAGAGGTTTCTATTATAGACCTATAATGAAATTTTTGCTACATTTTAGATTCATATGAATAAAATATAATATCTGGCAAAACTTTTAAATCTTCATCAACTATTCATACACGCAGGCACACGCAGACTTTAACCTGATCATTACTGGCCTCCCTTTATCAGTGTCCCCTAAAGGCCTTGATGGAAATTGACACGTGACATTGATTCTCAGTATTGGCACCGATGTTGACAAGTGGTTGATAACCTGCTTCAGGCACATCTGTCTGTGTGTTAATTACCCCACTACATCACAGAGGTATGTTGTAACACTTAGAGGCTTTTGAAATTTTAATGATAAAACTAACTGCTCCTGGCTTCAGAGAAGGAATTATATCACCACAGAGCAAGAGACAGGACTCTTTGTTACCCTGCAGTTCTAGGCGCCACTAGTGCCTCTTTTACTTATCGTGTTTTGGTTTGCTTTCCTGCTCACCAGCTTGCTTGCTGAGTAATTCTTTTACAGCAATCTCACATGTGAGGTCCTTGCACATGCTAATGAAAAGACGGGTTTTGCCAAACCGTGCTTGCGTGCGGTCGTCATATCTCTCAAAGATGATGTACTTAGTGTGGAGCTGCAGCGGTCTGATTGTTTCCCCTCTCATTTTTCAAGGTCTGGAATCTTTGAGTTGTCATGTCGATCGGTTGGTCAATACGCTCTCATCCGAACAAATTGGTCAGACAATCCCTGGGGTTACTTTGATAAGGAGAAAAGCTCTACATCAATAGCCTTCCAGGATTAACCCATTATCTTTAGAGCAGGCTACCTGTGGAAACAGGGTGTTTGTACCTTTTAACATGACCTAAACATTTACTTCAAGTCAATCAAAGTGTAAGCGGCATGATCGTAACAGAGCTGATTAGTGGCGAGTTTGCATGTTAACTTGTTTGCTTTCAGGTGTTCTGTGTTACATGCTTGAGTAACCTTTGAGTGTGAGCATGCCAGAATTGGCGTATTTCAATAAGTTTGGTCTAAAAATAGTCTCGTAACAGCGGGCACATCCTGCAACAGCTTCAGGGCACTACCATATGCCAGTAGAAGGTGGATGTAAACCCTCTGTCTCTCTTTTAGATTTAGCTCATCTAGAGTTAACATGCAATTGTTTTTTCGTTTAGGTTTTTTGGTTCCCTTACAACTAGAGAAAGCTCAATTTCAGTCAGCCAGGATTGTCTTTATCAGCTGACGACCACTACAACCTTACCCTTTGTCACGCCTCTGCTTCCAAGTACTTCTGTGAACAAGGAGGATGAGTTTGAGTGAAGCTAGGCTATATATCCTCAGCCCACCCTGCTGTGTTTTGGTGCACACCACTCACCAGATGTTGTGGTGTGTAATTTGTGTCATGTTTTGGTGGGAAGCGGGGGTGTTGTTCACCTCCCTTTACATCTGTGATTTATGGGTGGTGGGGTGGGGGGGCTTCTGAGTACTGTCTCATTCTCAGAAGGAATGACTTCAGAGGAAGGCTGGATATTGTGTGAGCCTCTCTTCCAAGGACAGTAGAGGAAAAACTAGAGTGTGATGGGAAAGAAAATTGAAGGATTAAGGAGACAGAGCTACAGTGAATGGTCCGGTTCAAATTCACAGTATTTTGTAGCCATTGAATGGAAGATTTGACAGTTTTTATTTTTTTTCCTGGACATTTGTTGTAGACTTGCCCCATTCATGAAGATGATCTGGGGTGAAAGCTGTATCGTCTCAAAAGGGCAAGTGAGGCTGGATCCTATCCTCAAACAGACAAAAAGACACACCAAGCCTGAGCCTTAAGAATATTTCAAGGTTGAGAAGGGCAATGCAACAAATACAAAACTAAAGATGAAGCCTTTGATGGCTTTTTCAGGGAGGGGAGAAGGTGCTGACTCTCTACTGAAAAGGATATGTCATCTAGGTCCCGCAGCTGTATTCAAGATTCATTAAATGACTAAAATGACTGTTTTGTATCTGCTGCTTTGGTGGTAATTAAAGCAAAAACACAAATGTTAACTGACCTTCCTCTCAACTTAAGTTTTTTTTTCCAGACAACCTCAAACTACCAGAAAGATACAAATACACTCACACACATTATTCTTTCCTCGACCAAGAGCAAATAACTGACACTGTTATTACCTTGTGATTAGATTGATATGAAGCTTATGTTAATCTTGAAAACGCATTTCTTTCATATTTCATTCTCTTCGCTCTTAATGTTTTCTTTTTTTTTCGTTCTATCCAATGCAACTGAACTGAATGTGTTGCTTTTCTTTTTTTCTTTTTTTTTTGCACAGCACAAGGCTTTCAGGGCCTGAATGAGGTGTGTACACTCGAAATTTCTCTCCATTCACCATTGTTAACAGCAACAAGCTTTTTTTTTTTAAGCACTTCATTTCCAGTAGTCTTCATGATGAATAAGTAAAATGCCTGTCTGCAATGCATGGGCAAAATATTTCTCTTATTCAATCGCTACTCAATCCAGAAGAGAATACTATTAAAGGAGAAGACCAGCAGGGAAATGCGAGAACAGAAATGTCCAAATAAGGAGGGCATTAAAAGGTAGATAAAGCCAGTATTGAGAATAAAAATGAACACGTACAAGCAGGAGCCAGATGCTGTGCTGCTGCTGCAGCTTATCCTGCTGTATATTTAATGATGCTCTTTTATTTTGCATCAGTGTAGAATTCCTCAGTCTTAAATAATAACCAGCTCACAGGGAACTGCTTGCGTTTTGTCCGGCAGGTTTTTTTTTTTAAAAGCAGGGTGGGGGGCATGGACTTCTTATTTTTCTCATTAATCTGCCATTGACACACATGGGGGCGCAGAGTTTCTGAGCGCTGCAGA